>NC_030851.1:37068455-37124897 GCF_000208745.1 Theobroma cacao
AATAATATTTAATTATTAATTATTAATATTAATTAAATTCTAGATTATTAATATTTAAAAAATCTAATAAAAACAAATAGTCATATATAAATTATAAAGGGTGTTTTTGTCTTTTTATTTTCTATTTCTTTCTTATTTCAAAATTATTATTACCAACCAAACACTACAATAAGTTATAATAATTATTCTTGTCCTATTCTCTTTGTCATACCAAACTAAGTAATAACTATTCTATTCTATTCCCACCTCATTCTATTCTCATATAATAACTATTATATTTCATTCTTATCTATTTCGCGAACCAAACGTAACCTAAGTGTTTGCGCAAGAAAGAAAGATCACTTTGGGAGAGTAAACAACTAATAGATACGGCTTAGGCTCGAAGGGAAACTGTGTTGTTCCTGGGGATATCAACATTCCTTCGTAACTATTCTTATCAATTTCCAATTTTACTTAGGGTTTTCGTAGATAAAAAAATTGTGGTATATGTGCTTATCCAAGCAATTTTCTAATTGCCAAACCTTAACTAACCATGAGGGATCACATTATTGAATTACTTTATTTTCTTTGTTTTCTTTCCAAATTGAATCAATAATAGGCCGGAATTAAATTGTTAAGCTCCAGTAGTCTTTTCCCTTTCCTACAATAGCTCCATGTTAGTTTATGCTAATGATAACAATGGGTAAGGACTAAGAGAGGAAAAAAAGAGGATTTTTCTTAAATATATTCCAAGAGCATTCGTTAATTAAGGTGCCACTCACGAATATCTTTTTGCATTAATTTTTATTTTAGAAAAATTTTATTATTGTAAAAACAAACTACAAAGTTCTAGCATCACGAATATCTGTTTGCAAAACTTAAAAAAAGAAAAGACTAAACTACATTAGTTGTTACTTAAATTTGTAAAAATTTTTATTTAAGTCTCTCATTCTAAAAGTTAATTTTTTTTTGATGACTAACATTTACAAAAATATAACATTCCAAGATCTCTCGTTGTTAATTAACTAACAAATGAAGGAGAAGGATCATCAAGAGCTACAAGCTTGATCACTTGCGGTGGTGACAATCAAAGGGGTAAGTTTATAGTCATGAAAATTCTTTTTTTTTTTTATAAGACTTGAGTTTATTAATGTAACAAACCATTACAGGGAAAGGAGAAACTCTCATTTACAATTATAGCAAAGCACCTTGCAACACCAAAGAAATTCATCAAACAAAACTAACATTGGATTTAAGCAACTAGTAGTGGCGAGATGGGCAAGTAGAATTTTGTGCAAAGTGGGACTCCTTACAATGAAGTATTTGGGGTAGTCTTTGGGTGCGAATACGAGATCCATGGGAGTGTGGTAGTTGGTTTGCGATTGATTCAAGCAAAGGTTAATGGGATGGAAAGGGTGAGTTACACTTCTCAAGTCAATTCTATCGACCTTATCAATTTTTTACATGTCACTTTTTCAAATACCAACGGGGTTAAAAAAGTACTAGATAAGATTTAACATAGGTTGAAAAATTGAAGAGTAGGCTTTCATCATGGAAAGCCAAAACTTTGTTTATGGGAGGCTGCTGACTCATCTTAAATATATTTCAAGCGATTTGCCTATTTTTCACATATCTTTGTTTCATATGCCTGTTTGTATTAAGACGACGATTGAAAAATTTTTGAAAAGGTTCCTCTGGGGAGGACCCAACCTTGTGCGTAAACTTCAACATGTTAGTTAGGATGCCATATGCAACTTTTAGGACCTCGGTGGATTGGGTCTTATTGACATTGGTCTTAAAAATAGAGCTTTTTTGAACAAATGGCTATAAAGATACGGTAATGAATTGGAAAGCTTGTGGAGAAGAATTGTTGTTGAAAAGTCAGGCCTGAATCACAATATGATTTTACCGAGCTTAGGAATTTAAGTAAAGCCTCTGGTATTTGGAACAACACCACCAAGCCACTTTATGACACTTGTGACTTTAGCTCCTTTATAATGGATGGTATGGGTTTGTCCTTGGGTAATGGTAACCAGACTAGCTTTTGGGAGGATGAATGGGTTAATGACATCAACCTTAATAACTCTTTCCCTAGAATCTATGCTCTGGTAGTAAAAAAAGTAGACAACATTGGAGAATTTGGCAGTTGGAATGGTAATGAGTGGACGTGGAAAATTGAGCTACACAGGAATGTCTTTGAATGGGAAAACTAGTAATGGGAGAATTTTAATCTTCTCATAAATGATCAAACCTTCAACAAGAACTTTCAGGATAAACTTGTGTGGAAAGGTAGCATTAATGGCATTTACTCCTCCAACTCCTTTTGTCATCAAGTGTTAATTTTCAACTCTCCTCTAGTTGGTCATTAGAAACTCATCGGGTCCTGTCTCGCCCCCTTAAAAATTGAGATTCTCTATTGGCAACTAATAAGAAAAAGGCTAGCGGTGAAAGAAGCTTTGGTAAGCAAAGGCCTCATCAATGCTGAGGCGGCTCCTTTTTTATTTGTCAGTGCTAGATTGAAATAGTGAACCATCTGTTCTTCACTTGTGGAAAGTCCTAATTCTTATGGCAACAGTGGTGTGCTTTGTGGAATGTTTATTGGGTGGTTCATAAGGACCCCTTAGTTAGTTTTTTATCTTGGTTTGAGATTGCTAACTCTCTTAATAATGAATTGGTTTGGCAAATGGTTTGGTTTGCCACCATATGGGCTATTTGGACAGCAAAGAATGAAGTGGTGTTCAAAGGTAAAATTTAGGATAGTGAGCAAATTTTTGAACTCTCTAAGGTTAGAGTAGCTTGGTGGATGAAGGCCAAATGGCCAGATTATAATGCCTCTGCTAGTTACTTGGCTAGACTTTTGAATGAAGGAACCATTCCAATCAAGAACAAGTTGAACAAGAATGTGTTGGTTTAGTTTAAGTCGATTGCAAGGTCCTTCAAATTTAATATAGATGGGTCTTCTTGTGGTTGTCCAAGTGACTCAGGTATTATTCTCTAAACTTAGCCTAAATTCCTTGTTCATAAAAACAAATTTATTAATATTTTAAATAAATAATCAATTATTAATTTTTTAAAATAAAATAAAATAAAATATTGAATAATAATATTTAAATTTAAATAATATTAATATTTTAAAATATAAATAGTTAAATTATAAATAAAATATTAATATTTAAGTTATCAATTTTAATATTTTAAATAAATTACAATTATTAATATTTTAAAAAATAAAATAAAATAAAAAATTAATCATAATAATATTTAAATTATTAATTATTAATATTTTAATTAAATTCTAGATTATTAATATTTAAAAAAATCTAATAAAAATAAATAGTCATATAAATTATAAAGGGTGTTTTTGTCTTTTTATTTTCTATTCTTTTCTTATTTTAAAGTTATTGTTACCAACTAAACACTACAATAAGTCATAATAATTATTCATGTCATATTCCCTTTGCATACTAAACTAAGTAATAACTATTCTATTCGATTCTCACCTCATTCTATTCTCACATAACAACTATTCTATTCAATTCCTATCTATTCCGCCAACCAAACGTACCATAAGAGTTCNTATTTAATTTTAATATTTTAATTAATTTTTAGATTATTAATATTTAAAAATCTAATAAAAATAAATAGTCATATAAATTATAAAGGGTGTTTTTGTCTTTTTATTTTCAATTCCTTTCTTATTCCAAAATTATTTTTACCAACTAAACACTACAATAAGTCATAATAATTATTCATACTCTATTCCATTCATCATACCAAACTAAATAATAACTATTCTATTCTATTCTCACCTCATTCTATTCTCATGTAATAACTATTCTATTCTATTTCATTCCTATCTATTTCGACAATCAAACGTAACCTAAGTGTTTGCGCAAGAAAGAAAGATCACTTTGGGAGAGTAAACGACTAATAGATACGACTTAGGCTCGAAGGGAAACTGTGTTGTTCCTGGGGATATCAACATTCCTTCGTAACTATTCTTATCAATTTCCAATTTTACTTAGGGTTTTCGTAGATAAAAAAACTATGGTATATGTGCTTATCCAAGCAATTTTCTAATTGCCAAACCTTAACTAACCATGCGGGATTACATTATTGAATTACTTTCTTTTCTTTGTTTTCTTTCCAAACTGAATCAATAATAGGCTGGAATTAAATTGTTAAGCTCTAGTAGTCTCTTCCCTTTCCTACAATAGCTCCATGTTAGTTTATGCTAATGATAACAATGGGTAAGGACCAAGAGAGGAAAAAAAGAGGATTTTTCTTAAATATATTCCAAGAGCATTCGTTAATTAAGGTGCCATTCATAAATATATTTTTGCATTAATTTTTATTTTAGAAAAATTTTATTATTGTAAAAACAAACTACAAAGTTCTAGCATCACGAATATCTGTTTGCAAAACTTAAAAAAAAAAAGAAAAGACTAAACTACATTAGTTGTTACTTAAATTTGTAAAAATTTTTATTTAAGTCTCTCATTCTAAAAGTTAAAATTTTTTTTTATGACTAACATTTGCAAAAATATAACATTCCAAGATTTCTTGTTGTTAATTAACTAACAAATGAAGGAGAAGGATCATCAAGAGCTACAGGTTTCATCACTTGCGGTGGTGACAATCAAAGGGGTAAGTTTGTAGTCATGAAAGTTCTTTTTTTTTTTTATAAGACTTGAGTTTGTTAATGTAACAAACCATTATAGGGAAAGGAGAAACTCGCATTTACAATTATAGCAAAGCACCTTGCAACACCAAAGAAATTCATCAAACAAAACTAACATTGGATTTAAGCAACTAGTAGTGGCGAGATGGGCAAGTAGAATTTTGTGCAAAGTGGGACTCCTTACAATGAAGTATTTGGGGTAGTATTTGGGTGCGAATACGAGATCCATGGGAGTGTGGTAGTTGGTTTGCGATTGATTCAAGCAAAGGTTAATGGGATGGAAAGGGAGAGTTACACTTCTCAAGTCAATTCTATCGACCTTATCAATTTTTTACATGTCACTTTTTCAAATACCAACGGGGTTAAAAAAACACTAGATAAGATTTAACATAGGTTGAAAAATTGAAGAGTAAGCTTTCTTCATGGAAGGCCAAAACTTTGTTTATGGGAGGCTACTGACTCATCTTAAATATATTTTAAGCGATTTGCCTATTTTTCACATATCTTTGTTTCATATGCATGTTTGTATTAAGATGACAATTGAAATTTTTTTGAAAAGGTTCCTTTGGGGAGGACCTAACCTTGTGCGTAAACTTCAACATGTTAGTTAGGATGCCATAGGTAACTTTTAGGACCTCGGTGGATTGGGTCTTATTGACATTGGTATTAAAAATAGAGCCCTTTTGAACAAATGGCTATGAAGATACGATAATGAATTGGAAAGCTTGTGGAGAAGAATTGTTGTTGAAAAGTCAGGCCTGAATCACAATACGATTTTATCGAGCTTAGGAATTTAAGTAAAGCCTCTGGTATTTGGAACAGCACCACCAAGCCACTTTATGACACTTGTGACTTTAGCTCCTTTATAATGGATGGTATGGGTTTGTCCTTGGGTAATGGTAACTAGACTAGCTTTTGGGAGGATGAATGGGTTAATGAATTCAACCTTAATAACTCTTTCCTTAGAATCTATGCTTTGGTCGTCAAAAAAGTAGACAACATTGGAGAATTTGGCAGTTGGAATGGTAATGAGTGGACGTGGAATGGGAAAACTAGTAATGGGAGAATTTTAATCTTCTTATAAATGATCAAACCTTCAACAAGAACTTTTAGGATAAACTTGTATGGAAAGGTAGCATTAATGGCATTTATTCCTCCAACTCATTTTGTCGTCAAGTGTTAATTTTCAACTCTCCTCTAGTTGGTCATTAGAAACTCATCGGGTCCTGTCTCGCCCCCTTAAAAATTAGGATTCTCTATTGGCAGCTAATAAGAAAAAGGCTAGCAATGAAAGAAGCTTTGGTAAGCAAAGGCCTCATCAATGCTGAGGCTGCTACTTTTTTATTTGTTAGTGCTAGATTGAAATAGTGAACCATCTGTTCTTCACTTGTGGAAAGTCCTAATTCTTATGGCAACAGTGGTGTGCTTTGTGGAATGTTTATTAGGTGGTTCATAAGGACCCCTTAGTTAGCTTCTTATCTTGGTTTGAGATTGCTAACTCTCTTAATAATGACTTGGTTTGGAAAATGGTTTGGTTTGCCACCATATGGGCTATTTGGACAAGAAAGAATGAAGTGGTGTTCAAAGGTAAAATCTGGGATAGTGAGCAAATTTTTGAACTCTCTAAGGTTAGAGTAGCTTGGTGGATGAAGGCCAAATGGCCAGATCATAATGCCTCTGCTAGTTACTTGGCTAGACTTTTGAATGAAGGAACCATTCCAATCAAGAACAAGAATGTGTTGGTTTAGTTTTAGCCGATTGTAAGGTCCTTCAAATTTAATACAGATGGGTCTTTTTGTGGTTGTCCAAGTGATTCAAGTATTGATGGCATCTTGAGGAATGAGTTTGGAGACATTCTTGCCTTATTTTCTAAAGCCATTGATATTTTTGACTCAAACAAAGCGAAACTCTTAACGATAAGAGAAGCTATGATCATCTTTGTTGCCTCTAAGTGGTGTTCTTCCCATACCTTTCTACTTGAATGTGATAATTACAATGTTGTCAAATGGATTACTAACCTCTGTGAAGTGCCTTAGAGATTGAGATCACTGGTCATTCAAACTTGTAATGTTTTTGTTAAGATTAACAGATGGAAATCAATCGTATTCCTCATTCCTCTAACGATAAGGTTGACTCTTTGGCCAAAAAAGGTGTGTTTAGGCCATCGGACTTTCTATGGATTAATGGTTTTATGAATATACAGGATATGGAGCAGGTATAAAGGAGATTTACTAGGGGTAAGGTCCCAATCACTTTTTTTTTTTTGCTTGGAGACACCATTTTGAACCAAATGAACTTGATCTTCTGACTTATTATATTTTGTGGATTAATTTTGATTGCTAGTGTTGGGGTCTCTGCTTGTATATGTTGCTTTCATGCATTCATTGGATATATAGTTTTATATGTAAGGTTTTCTTTGTCTACTAGGCTAGCCTCTGTCACATGTAAGTCTTACTTAGTAGCTTTTATCTTGTAAGTTGTTTTTTGTATGTTACAAGTTTTTGTATTGGCTATATGGGTATCTCATCCCTCAGTTTTCAATATAATGATTCATTTTCTTGCCTTTCAAAAAAAAAAAAGATTTGACATAGGTTCATTTGGAATGGGGTGACAAAGGAACAGAAATTGCAAATGGTGGATTGGGAAATGGTGTGTAATTATAGAGATAATGGTGCATTTAGGTTGATTGATCTATATCTTAAAAATAGGGCACTCCTAAATGAATGGATATAAAGGTGCAAGAATGAGTCAGAGTGTTTATGGTGAAGAGTTTTAGTTGAGGAGAATGAGGTTAATGACATGGGCCTTCTACCGGGGATGGATCATGGTAGAAAGGTCTCAACAATTTGGAAAGGTATCAAGAGCTCTCTATTTCCCAACAACAAGTACTTCTTGCAAACCAAGGCTAGTGTTGGATTTAGTTTAGGAGATGGAAACAAAATATCTTTTTAGTCGTAAGAATGGATCGGGGTGGGGGAGGATAACATTAAAAACAATCTTTTTAAGATTTTTGTGCTAGAAGTGAACAAAATAGAAAAGGTAAAATAGTACGGTGTTTGGGAAATTAGTGAACGGACTTAGAGGATTAAGATTCAGAGGAGACTCTTTGATTGGAAAATTCAGCAATGGTCCAATCTTTAGTAAGTGTTGAGCGGCATTGTCCTAGGTTATGAAAAAAAAAAAGACAAGTTGATATGGAAGGAGACCTCGAGTGGTAATTACTCCACCAAATCATTTTTTAGAGCAGCACTAGGATAAGGTGAGGGCAATGTGAATGTGTGGAAAGGTATGGTGGGGGGGGGGGGGGGAAGTCAGTAATTTGCTTACTCTACAAAAGGGAAATTGAATCCAACAATCATTTATTCTTTTTTTATTATGAGATTTGGAAAGTACAGAGTACGCAGTGTAAAAGTTAAGGGATATAGTTGGGTTAAGCCAAAAGATCCATTGGCGACCTTCTTTTCATGGTAAGGTTGTGACATCCTTAGTGATAATAGTAAGGTATGGATAATGGCATTTTACGCCATAGTTTATGGTCCATTTGGCTCCATTAAAATGAAATGGTTTTCTGAGGAAAGATATAGGATATGAAATAAATCTTTGAGTTAATAAAGCTTAGAGTGGCATGGTGGCATAGAGCTAAGTATCCTTAAACAATAAATTCTATTTTGAATTTGATGCAACATCTAAATATGTCGCAAGTATCATCAAAAGTCAAAGTTGCTAGAAAAAGATATTCTTTTTTTTCTTTTGAAAATAACTAGGAAAGGATGTTCATGGGTAGCTCTTCCACAAGGCTTTTTGAAGTTTAATGTGGATGAGGCTTCTAGAGGCAAACTGGGGAGGCAAGCATTGGTGGGGTATTTAGAGATAAGGTGGGAATGGTCAAAATAATGTTCTCGAAGGTTGTGAGGATTATGGAATCGAACATTGCCGAGTTGCTTGCAATTAAAGAAGCTTTTTTGTTGTATGCCAACTCTAAATGAGCTAGTACTCACTACCTATTTATTGAAAGTGATTCAACCAATGTGGTTAATTGGGTGAAAAAGCCTCACTCTACGCCACTGAAATTGAGGTATCATATCCTATATATTTAGTGCATGGAGTCTAAGATTACTAGTTGGGAGATTCAACATACACTGCAAGAAAATGGCAATTAGGCTCAAAGGAGTATACTTAGAATAAAAATATATCAAGGTTAACTTGAAAGGCTAAAATGGTCCAAAAATGTCCTAAATCATATCCCTAACTAAGTTGTGCCTAAGATTTCACTTGGAAAGAGAATCAAGCAAATTTGCATAAGAGTTCTAAGTGGAAATCTAGGAGGCAGGTTTAGCTTAGATGTTGATTCTAATTGTTTGACTTAGTTGAAAATCCTTGGTTGTTGCTCCATAAGAAATTAAGATGATTCCTTCAACTAGAATTATAAGTGTTGGAATAAGAATTGTTGTTCTGCTACCTATTTCTAACAAACTAGTCAGATTCAGTGTAGATGGGGCAATTATCATTGGAATGTCCTTATCCATAAAGTTCACAAGTCATAAAGGAGTTTTGAACTGCATTAACACTCAATTTATCAATTTTCTTTGTGAGAGAAGCCAATTGTGTAGTCGAAGCATTAGTTGCATCTAGTTCATGAAGTCCAACAACTTTTCTCTCACCCAATCTTTTAGATGGTCATTGGTAATTATTAGAAGCCATCTCCTCGAGCAAATCATAGGCTTTTTCAATGGATTTACTTATAAGTGCACCTTAAGCTGCAGTATCAATAGTGGTTTAAATAAGTCCCAACAAACCATTATAAAAAGTCTAAAGTTGCAACCACTTAGATAACTCATGGTGAGGACACCCTTTTAACAAATCCTTGTACCTCTCCCAAGCCTTATATAGTGATTCAAAATCAAATTGCATAAAAGAGGTGATGTCATTATGCATCTTTGCAATTTTAGCAAGTGGAAAGAATTTTGTTAAGAATTTTTTAGCCAAATCATTCTAAATACTAATGGAACCAATGGGAAGTGAATTTAACTAGCTTTTTACTGTATCTCTCAGTGAAAAAGGGAAAAGCCTCAATCTTATGGCATCATCAGTAACATCATTGACCTTGAATGTGTCGCAAATTTAAAGGAAATTCACAATATAAGTATTAGGATCATCATTAGGCAAACCTTCAATCTGAACATAAGTTTGAATCATCTGAATGATTGTTAGCTTAATTTCAAAGTTGTTAGTTTGAATAAAAGGTCTTTAGATACTAAAGTGGAGACCTTGTACTAGTGGGACAATATATTCCATCAAAGACTTGGTCTCTTCCCCTTGTTGATAAGCCATTATTTTACTTTGAGTAGAAACTTGTTGATTTTTCTTCTAAATTCTTTAAAAAGTTTTTTTGATTTTTGGATCAAGAGGAATAATTTTCAAATTTCGAGCTCTTTGTATACAACAATCAAAAGTACCTGAAAAGAAAGAAAAGAAAAGTCTTAAATTAGATTAAGAATGCTTGGTATTAATATTAACAAGAAAGAATTAAAAATCAAATCCTTGGCAACGGCACCAATAACTTGTTGTTGGATTAACCACGTTAATGCACGTATCATTAAACAAGCAATATAATGAAACGTAGAGTGTCGATCCCATAGAGAATTGAATTAATTCTTACTGTTGACTACTAAAATTAACGCACCTTAATCTTATTTAAACAACCAAATTTAAATTATTAAAAAGAAAAATTAAATCAAACAAATTAGCACCGAACTAATCTAAAATTAATCAAAAAATTTGTTTTAGAAATTCAATCAACTATCAGACCTAAAAGTATGATATCCCTTAATACTTCATCTGAATATTGTATCTCTCTCTTAACTTACTTCAATGGATTAAGTTGCTAACTTAGAATCCTAAATTATTTACAAGTCTTTTTCAAATTTTTTTTAAAAAAAATCTTTCTCAATTAATTTACTATATATCTATATAAATTAAATTGAAGATTCATTATGTTCATGCTCTAATCTTGACTACGCATGGCTTATAAGTGTATATTTACCTTATATGCGAATCAAACCACCTAATCAACTAAGTGCATTTGATCATAGGCTATTCTATTCAAGGTCTATTCTTAATCTCATTCATCAAGGTTTAACTTAAGTTTTCAATTCAATCTAATTAGTGATCAGACACTTAGAATCATTAAGAACTAAATAGAATAAACAATTTAAAACCATCAAATATAAGTACAAGAGAGATAAATAATTCAGACTATGTATTGAGTTTGATCATAATTTTAGATAACTAAATTAGTTCCTCATGTTGTCACAAATCATCATCAAATAAAGTTGGGTAAAATACCCTCACCCTCTTAAGTTTTAATCGAAATTCCAAGTAAGTCCATTAGTTTTCGAAATGGACACTCTGCTCTAAAAAAATCTTTTATTAGACATATAGGTCCAGCCATTAATTAACTGTTAGTGCTTACATTAGTTTGATGACGTGGTAATATTGAAATGATAATTTTTTTTTATTAATTTTAAAAATTACTATTATATAATTTTTATTAATTAAAAAAATGGAAACATTAAGAGCACCAATTGGTGTTCCCTAAAGGAGGGAGCACTAGGTCAATGCTCCCAAGGGAAGGGAGCACTGGTGCTCGTTCCCTTGGGGTGCTCCTTTTTGTTTATTTTTTTCAAAAAAAATATAATAATTTTTTAAATTAATAAAGAAAAAAAGGGCATTTTAGTCTTTTCATAACATCTATTAATAATGTTTACGCTTTTAAGGCAAAATGTATATTTCGAAAACTAATGGACTTGCTTGGAATTTCGATTAAAACTGAGGGTGGGGGTATTTTACCCAATAAAGTTTAAACATTAAAACCAAACCAAGAAAAATAAAGAATTATAAAAGAATAAAAAAACTCTAAGAGTTGAAATCTTTATCTCCAAATCTTCTTGAATCCTACAATTTCTTCTCAGCTCCATTGAGACTTTTCTTCAATGATTTTGTAGCTAGATCGTAGCTCTAAATCTTGTGCTTTTTGTTCCTCTAAAAGTCCTTTGAAAGGTTGCATAAATAGGGTTTAAGTTTGCATCAAGAAAGAAGTTTGAATCAACAAGGATTTCTAATCAATAGCAAGTGCATCGTGACCTACCTCTTTGCAGGCCATGCCTCGACCATTTAAAGGTGAAAAAAACATGGAATTCATCTTAGGGCGCCACGGCCTACCTCCTCCAAGGCCATAGCCTTTCTTCCTCTGTTTTGGACTACAAAAGTGCTTCAATTATGACAACGGTTTTGGCCACCTTCCAAGCCGAACTAGGTAAAGTGGTAAACATGAAAGTTGTTTCATTTTCTCTTATCCTTCTAGTGGTCCAAGAATCACCTCATTTAGAGTTCTATAGTGAAAGTTATGGTCTAAATACTGAGATGTGTGCAGTAAAAGTTTGCATCTCATGAACACTTATCTGGACACCTAAAAAATCAGCAAAATAATTAATAATAACATATGTTAGGCATATTAACAGCAATTTATGCACAAATTTAACTAAGATTAGATTGACTCACCTAATTAACTAACTTAAAAAAATTAAATAAAACCTATTAATGTCTATGCATCACTACAAGAATTTAGCTAAATTACTATCAGAATTAAATCCAAATAACTCTATACCATAGAGTTATCATATGATCGATCATTTTGTAAAATAAGGGGTATGTAGAATTGAAAATCCACTAGTGGTGCTAGATTAACGCGCTCAATGCTTCTTTTTTGGTTATGATATCACAAGTTAGCATGAATGCCAAGGCAATGAAAGTAAAACACCTGCACTTATTTGTTGAATTGATGTGCTAGATGATTTGACTAAGTCATAGAAATTGGCTTTTGCATGTGGTCACACTACTTTTTTTGTTTAGAGCAATTGCATTCTATGTATACTTGAATAGGGAATTTGAGAATTTTTGGTTGCTATGTGATGATGTCGAGCCATATTTTTGTGTTTTTATGGAGTTGTCAGTGTTTGAATTGAGAGATTCATTGATGTAAAGTTGATGGTATGATCTTATAGGTAACCTGTTATAAGTGTCTGTATGTTTATAGTAATCAATTTACACTATATTAACATTTTGTTTCTCCAGTGAAGTGTTGAACCACTACCATATGGGTAGTTTTTGTAAAGCTTATTATGAAACAAAATATACCTTTGGATTTCCAATAACAAAAAGGACTAGAAATCTCTTTGCCCTTTGACAACCCTTTAACAAATGTTGAACTCTTTCTATGTATTTTCTCACTGACTCACTTCTATTACCTACACTAATTATCGCATCAAATAGCTTCATTCATGCAAACCACACCTATCACTACACCCCTACTTCCTTTGCAAAATCTTTCTTCAAAAACCAATAGTTCATAACATTAAAAGGCTTCAACCACCAATTTACTTGTTCAAGACTCAGCAATATTAGATAGTGATTCAATGTTAACCTATTCAATGCAAATTAACATAGTGTAAATAACACTGTTAACCATTTTTTAGTGACTAAGTACCCATCTATCTTGTTCCTTTTTGAGATGTTGGAAAAATATCGAAGCACAAAAACAATTCAAGAAAGTCTAAGGTGTGGAACACTATCTTTAAGGATAATTTATACCTTTTTAGAGCATTAAGCTCGATGTAAAAAGATTGTAGTGATTGTCTCCAAAGATTCAATAGACTTTTCTTGATTAGCTTGCATAAATTATTAAGGATACTAGGAACAACAACAAAAATATAATTAAGAAAAGACCCAGTGAAAGTAGGAAAGTAGAGAAGAAAACAAAGAAAAGCTAGAATTGAGAGGTGTGTTGTGAACTAAGGCAGAGGCAGGTATTTATAGGTTAAGAATTGAAGTGAATGTTGCACCAAATCAAAGGATTTAATGTTAAAATCATATAGTTATTAAACTCAGTTAGCATGTAACATTAAAGTCTCAAATTATGTTAGGTAGAGTTTGAGACTATTTCAATTGTTTTAGTAAAAAAGAATGAGTAAAAGGTTGAGAAAAAATAAAGCCAAGGTACAAAAAGTTCACTTAGGCCTAGCCCACGTGTATACTTGCGTGTAGAAGGGAAAATATGCATTTTGTCAAGTCTTGACCCGATCTCGTGTGTGCGCGAGCCCACTTTTTTTTCCTTCCTTACAACAAGCTCATAATGAGTTTGCTTATTTAAAGCACTTACCTCTTTTTGTTCTTTAGCAATGTGGGGTATTGAAACATTATAAAATACCACTATATGTCCAACAATCCTCCATATATTTCATAACGTTTCATAATCGAAAGTTTTTGCTGGGTTTAATCTCACTCAAGTGTAATGTATCGAGATTGGTGCTTTTTGAACTATGAACCAGGCTTAGAAAAAATGAAATATAAATTGTAGAATTTTGATGAAGTTTATAACTTATATGAACAAAAAATTCTTTATGTGAATATGATTTTTCATAAATCACATTACACCCTTACAATTTCTGTTATTTAACGCGATTTTATGTGAATAGGCCATGCGCATGCGTAGTTACTCATAAGTGCTCTAGAGAATTTGTTACTATTCTCATAAGAGCGGCCCCACTTAACACTTATATAAGTGATTCCATTGAGTGTATATTGCTCCACCACCCATAAGAAAAATGGAATTCATTAAAAGTTTGACTCAAACTCTCTTTCATTGTAGTCTTGCACTATTCACACACCATAAAAGGGACAATAATTTTAATAGTGCATCAATTTATCAACAAATAACTTTTTATTACCCATATGAACCTAATTCATGGGATCACCACTCACATAGGTTGGGTTGCCATTATTGTTGATTTTTCTCAATTGGCTTAAGTCTCATTCCCCTCAATGTATCATTAATTAATTTTCTTCCTAAAGGTTTAGTCAGAGGATCGGTCAAATTCAGCTTTGACTTCACATTATTATTGGATATAATTTTGTCTTTGAGCAACTGCTTTACCAAATCATGTCTTAAATGAATATATCTATGCTTACCATTGAAAGTTTTATTCTTTGCAATGTTTATTGTCACCTAGCAATCATAATGCATAGACACAGAAGGTGTTGGTTTCATTCCCAATGGAATATTTGCTAAAAGGTTTCTTAATCGCCCAACCTCATTTCTAGCCAACTCTAAAGCTACAAATTCTGCTTCTATTGTAGATTTAGCAATTATTGTTTGTTTGGCTGATTTTCAAGTAACAGCACCCTTATCAAGGGTGAAAACATATCCACTTGTGGATTTTGTCTCATCTGAATTTGAGATCCAGTTAACATCAATGTATCTTTCAAATATAGTGAAAAATTCATTATATAAAATACCATAGTTTATAATACCTCTCAAATATTTTATTACTCTGCTCAAAGCAGTCTAATGATCTTGATTGAGACTTTGTGTATATTTGCTTAATCTACACACAACGTAGGCTATATCAAGTCAAGTATAGTTCATCAAATCAATCAGACTCTCAATAATCTGAGCATACTCAAACTAAGCCACACTATCACCTTTATTTTTTTTTAATTGGGTATTAGCATCATAAGAAGTATTCACAAGTGTGACATTAAAATATCTAAACCTTTAAGTAGCCTCTCAACATAATGTTCTTGTGTTAGCATTAGGTCACTATCACATCTTACGATTTTAACACCCAAAATAATATTGGCTTCTTCTAAATCTTTAATATCAAATTTAAAAGTTAAAAAACATTTTGTTTTATTGACAACATCAATACATGTACCCATTAGCATTCAAAACATCAATAATAATAAGCATAACCATTTAAATCAGAGGTTCTATCTTAAAACAAGTAATTTAAAAGCATGCTATGATAATAATAATGAATACTATGCTATTAGCATATCCAAAATAATGTTATGCATATGTCATTGCTTAATAAATCATGCCATGGAAAAATGTGGATGGCAAGCATCATCACAAATCATGTATTCCACTTAAAATAGGGTATAATGCACTAAAACAACCATTATATTACTTATGTGGTAGCATTTTCATTTGAAGGTGAGTTGGGGAAATAAACATGACTCAAAAGCTTGTTTCCCAAGGTTAAAACCACACACACACACTCAGAGTAATAATATTATAAATATTCACTTTTAATTAACATTTAAATCCATGACTTGCATGTGTTAATGCTCAATATATTTCATGCCGCTGAAGGTTGTAAATACTATATTCCTCAATGCAACCATTAATGCCAAGTTTTTGTAGTGCAAGCATTTAAATGGGACCTAAAACACCATGGTATTTCTTCAATCAAGTATTAAAAATTTCCTTTAGTCCATTGTCCACAATTGAGATGCATGGCAATATCCCAGATGATGCCATACCCAAGAACCTCAATGACTAAAGTAGTTTCTGCAAATTGCCATAGTCTTGCATGAGAAATCATGGATTGAATCAAAATCACAGTAAGTCCTTATGTCCCAAAAAATATTCCACATAATAATATTCCATATCCGCCAATGAAAACTTTCATGCAATTTGCTTCAAGAACAGCATGTGTCTCATAATTAAACAAATATTGGTGTCACATTTTATAACATGATCCTCACATTTTTGTTTAAACTAAATAGAAGCATCAACAAAAACAAGTAGCAATAAAATAGTCATCAATAAGAAATTTATTTAAAATATATAACGTTGCCTTACTTCTTAAATCAATAAAGCTCAATAAATCATGCTTTCCAAGTAAACCAATAGGAATTTAAATCATACTTATACAATTCAAAAAATCAACACCTAAGGCAACTATAAGCTCACGCTTCCCCAATATCAATGCAATTCAATCATGCTTATATATATACATATATATATATATATATAGATATATCTATATTTTCAAAGTATATTTTGAAATAGACACACCGACTTGCGTTGGTTCAAGGTTGGTCAAAATAAGACAACTTCTCTAAGCCTTTCTATTGACAAGGTTAGATTTAGTCTTGCACCAGACTGACAGTATTTACAATGGTGGTGGAAGTAGTGACAGCGGTTAGATTATTATCCTTAAGATTGTTGAAAAAATATCGAAGCACAAAAACAATTCAAGAAAGTCTGAGGCATAGAACATTGTCTATAAGGATAATTTCTACCCTTTCGGAATATTAAACTCTGTGCAAAAGGATTGTATCGATTATTCCCTAAGATTCAACAAACTCTTTCCGATTAGTTCATACAAACTATCACGGATACTAGGAACAACAAACAATATAAATGAGAAAGGACCTAACAAAAGCAAGAAAGTAAAGAAAAAAACATAGAAAAGCTAGAACTAAGAGGTGTGTTGTGAATTGAGGCAGAAGCTGGTATTTATAGGTTGAGAATTGAAGTAAACGTTGCACCAAATTAAGGGATTCAACATTAAAATCATATAGTTATAAAACTCAATCAGCATGTAACATTAAAGTCTCAGATTATGTTACAAAAAGTTCACTTAGGCCTGACCCACATATATATTTGCATGCAAGGAGAGAAATCTACATTTTCTCAAGGTCTAGCCCGATCTTGTGTGCACGCGAGCCCACTCCTTTTTCTTTTCTTGCAACAAGTCCATAATAATTTGCTTATTTAGAGCACTCACCTCTTTTTGTACTTTAATAATGTGGGATATTAAAACATTATAAAATACCACTATATGTTCAACATGAGACATCTTGAATCATGTGAATCTGTTTCCTATATAAAGTGAGTCAATAAATTACCTTCTTGTTAAACCTATTGAAGTCTCTACTCCACTCCTGAAATACAAATAGCTCATCCTTTTAAAGCTATCCCTAACTATTTTAAAATCGCCCATTACGCACTATTTACCATTGATTGTCTCCTTCAAACAAAGTAGATTACTCCATAAATTTGTTTTTTTCTGACTCACCTAGAGGGGCGTACACATTTACCATGACACACTCAAAATTCTTTTACAACCATACTCCCTTAACACAAATAAAAATATTTGAAAACTTCATTTTTTTTTCTCAAAATTTTTCGTATCCCATACCACAATTAAACCCCCTGATTGCTCACTCAATCAATGGTATAGCAACCCGATCTAGTGTCTCAACTAGACCTAGGTTTCTGATACTTTATCACTCCAATTTTCCATTTTTGTCTCTTGGACTAAAATCATATCAATTTTATTATTGCTTAACTATTCTTCTCAAAAACTCTCAAATTTAATGTCAATGGAATAGCAAGGGGTTGTCCAGGGGCTATCAAAATTGACAGGGGCTATCAAAATTGACAAAGTGTTTCGAGATGAGGTAGGTTCCATTAAAACTGTTCCGTAAGTTTGTTTGTATAGGAGATTTAAATCTTGTTGCTTGCTATTAGAAAAGCTTTCATGGTGCTTACTGCATATAAATGGGCATATTCTTGTGCTGGATAATTGAAATTGATTTGGCTAATGTAGTTAGTTGGGTACCCCTCACTCCGTCCCGTGGAGGCCAAGGAAGTGGATTCTACATATTAAAAGTATTAAAACTCATGCGGGCAGTTGGAACATTAAGCATACTTCGTAGGCTACCAATTGTCTAGTGAATGCTCTTGCCAAAGCTGGGGTAAACAGAAAAGACTTTCTTTAGATAATCAACTAGTGATTGGTTTTTTCTAGTTTGTATCAGTAATGTTTTGGCCGCATGGGTTGTGATGGAATGTCATTAACCATGTGGTCTGTGTTCTTTCCTACGAGTTTAGTAGGTTTTGCTTCTTATATATGTATGAAAACTGAGATTGATCTTAGTTGGCATGGTCTTTAAGAGTGGTTGATTGTACTTGATTATTGAAAATAGAACTCGGTTGCTTTTCAAAAAAAAATAAAGTTAATATTTATTTTTACATGTCAAATAATGTGACATGCTGATATATTATAGTGGATGGTGATATAACAAAATGGTATAATCACATGATCTTTTTAACCCTTCACATCAGTGTCACATGGACATAAAACGATAAATAATATTTTAATTAATTACAATTAATCAACCGTTAGTCATAAAGGCATATTTGATTCAAAAAAAAGTATATGAGCTTAATTAAATATAATAAAAAATAAAAATTTATTTAAAATTTTTAAAATATATAATTCAATAATTTTTTAAAGTATTATGTTTCATAAATTCGATGAATTTCAATGTATTGGATGAAAATATAACTTTAAATTAAATATAATTGGAGTACTTATTAGCAAAACTTAATGACAGTACTTACCAATTTGATTTGTAAATTGGCTTTTTTTTTTTAAATCATACATAGAACCCTCGATCACGTCAAAGAGTTAAGATGGTGGGAAATGTATTTGATAAGGATACATAGCGGTTCAAAGACAATCAATTAAGCTGAATTCATTTCAGAAAAAAAAAAAGAAAAGAAAATTATTGTTAGGTGTATGATGATATACAATTGGATTAGTGCTGCCATTCCCCTGACCTAACGCTGACCTCATGTCAACTTTATATTTGGTGATTTTGTTGGATCCAAAAAATTCCACCGCCAATAATATGTTATATTTTAATTTCAAACGCTTTTTGTAAAGTAAGGCCTACACAGCAATTAAGTTTTCTTGTCTCAACTACCCTAAGTGGTATTCTTAATTTACTTTTCATTATATAATATATATATATATATATATATATAGCTAGACAGATAAATAGATAGTGCTAAATAGTCTGAAAGTCAACATGAGAGACAAAAATTATGACAATATGTAAATAATATAAATTTTTACTTGATTTATTTTGACCACTTTTTTTTCAGACTTTTTATTATTTCTCTGTTATTAATGCTATACGAGCTAATCACAATGAGGCTGGTTTCAACTCTGGTATGAGACTGGGAGCTCAGCCAAATCTTGTCTTGTGTCTAGGTTTAACTTGTTGACGCCCCCAGTTAGGCAGAATGAATGGAGCAATCTCATGATGTATTAATTCCATTCAAGATAATCTTTCTCAACTCAACTACCCCTTGCTGCTTTGAGAGCCTATATCTACTTGCATCATCGGTTGTTAATTCCGTTTATTTTTCCCCCATGTATACTTATTAATTACAAGCATTAATAGGTTATTATTATTTAGAAAACTACAAAATAAGTTGAGAAGAGAGAATTGAAATGGTTTTCCTAGATTAAGAATATTTTCTTTGGATTTTGTGTTTGAAGTTTGAAGTGTAGACTAGACATTCACTATCATGCACATTTATGGATAGATTCCCTCCCCAACTGTCCATGAAAGTTTGACGCTTTTTGGTGAAGATGTTGACTCATACAACCTTGTTTATCAATTTGGAAAATTACCAATAAATGCCTATTAATTGAAAGCAAATACATGTTACCTCTTCTGAACAAAGTTTGAATTTATAAGGTGCATAGGTACAAGCTTTTCGGGCTGGCATTAGCCCTTGGGAATTTTAGGTCAACTATACTTTCACCTCATGAACTACAGCTCAATTACTTTTGTTAAATTTGCTTCTGATACTTTCAATTGAAATCTCCCTTGAAATTATATGTAACTTTTTTCTTTATTTGATAAGTAGTAGTTAAACCCATCAATTCTCTTAAAGATGAAGTTGGGAATGATTGTAAATTATACTTAATATAATTGATTTTTCTCTTATCATTATCTTTTTATGAACTTGTGAATCTCACTCAAGTACTGTGTCTATATGTTCTTCATAATATTAAAAGAAAAAGCATGACGTTTTAGGTGCCAAACGGATACGACGTGCCCTATGTATTCATTAATGCGGTTTATAGTCATGTGTCCTATGAGCAAAAAACTAAAAAATAAAAAAAAATTTGATTAGTTGATATTTTTATATTTGGCATAATCTACAAAAACGTTTTTAAATTATTCAAAAAAATTCAAATAAGTTCTCATATTTTTTATTGTGTTCAATCAAGTCTTTATATTTCTATTTTGAACCAAATAAATCCTTCTGCTTTTTATTTTAAGACAAATAAGCTTTTATAACTAATGATTAACTTAGTTAAAATATTTATTGTTATCTATATTGTGTAACGTTGATATGATATGCTAAAATATCATAATTGATTATGATGTAGCATATTGGCATATCATAATTGATGATGATATGATATGCTAATTCGACATGATAACATGATTATGTAGCATTTTTCAACCCCCACATCAATGTCATGTCAGTACCATGTGAATATAAAATGATAAATGACGTTTTTATTAATGACAATCAGTTAATCATTAATTATAAAGGTTTATTTGACTCAAAATAAAAGTACGGGGGTTTGATTAAATATAATAAAAAAATAAAAACTTATTTGAATATTCATGAATAGTTTAGGAACTTATTTGAGCATTATACCTTCATATTTTATTTTTTTAAAAATGTAAAAAGTAAAATTGTCAATGACGTCGAAGTAATTTGTTAATAAAATATTTTTTTCAATTTTCTTTTAACTTCTTTATTTTTTGATTATCAAGTATTTTTTAAACTATTTTACAATGGATTCTAAGGAGAGAGAATAAATAAAGAAAATGGAGACAAAGGTAGTTGAGTTGAGAAAGATTATCTCAATACAGCCGATGGCAATGCCAATACCTTCTAAAACCAAGGAGCTAAAGTTGCCACTGCCATGAAGAGGTTCGGTAATATTTTCCCACATACAAGAGGCTTTAGTTCCTTGGGTAGGCCTCGGGATGAGCCTATTTTCCTCATCACTAATTTTTCCCATAATCACTTGCTTTTAAAGGCTCCTTGAAACATTTCCAAAATGCCAAAGCCATTTGTTAAGGAGCGCTCTATTCTTGAGGTCAACATCAATAATACCAAGACCTCCTAAATCACAATAATTGCAAACCGAATCCCAAACATGATGAAGTCTACGAACAAGGTTAAGCCCACCCTAGAGAAATCTTCTCTGAATTTTATTGATGGAATCTCACACACTAGCTAACATTTGGAAGATTGACATATAGAAATTTGGAAGACTATTGAGTATTGATTTAAGAAAAGTAGCGTGCCCACCCATTGAAAGGGACTTGGCCTTTCAGAAGGCCAATTTACTTTCGAATCGTTGAACAATCGATTGCCACAGACTAATGGAATTTTGTCTAGATCCCAAAAGAAGGCCCAAGTAGATAGAAGGAAGTTTACCTGCCTTGCAGCTGATTTGGTCAACTTATGCTTCCACAACACTCTGGTCAACACCAACATCGTAAAGCTGACTTCTTTAAAAATTAATTTTCAATCCCAAAATAGCTTGAAAACACTTTAAGATACGTTTAGGGTTAATAAGAGAGCATATGTCTAGGTTAGAAAAGATTATCATATCATATGTGTTTTAAAGAAGTGAGACATGAACTCATAAACGACCAACCTCAACACCTTTCACAAGCTAACTGTTAGTCATCTTGTACATCATCAAGCAAAAAACCTCCATCACTAAGTTGAAGAGTAACGGAGAAAGGGAACAACCTTGCCTCATTCCTCTACCCATAAGTACCTCTCTAATAAAGGACTTATTAACAAAAATAGAGACAGGCAGTGGAGATGCAAGCCCATATCCACATACGCCATCTGCAACCAAAGCCCAAAATGGTTACGATGTAGTTAAGGAACTCCTAAGCAACACTATCAAAAGCTTTCTTGAAGTCCATTTTGAAGATAAGACCACATTTTCTATTCATTTTCATGGTGTCAACCATTTCATTTGCAATAAAAGAGCAGTCCAAAAGTAGGCGCTCATGGATAAATGTGAATTGGTTGATGCCCACTACCTCATCAATGACAACCCTCAATCTTCTAGCAAGGATCTTCACAATAATTTTATACAAACAACCTATTAGGATAATAGGCCAGTAGTTATTTAGTGCAATGGGGTTCTCTTTCTTAGGAACTAATGTGATGAAGGAAGCATTAATTCCTTTGTCAATGGTTCGGAGTCATAAAAATCATTCATTAGCCTCATAACATCCTTATTAATGACATCCCACTAATCTTTGATGAAATTGAAAGTGAAACCATTCGGACCTGGGGCTTTGTTCTGTTGCAGCTATCAATAATCTCCTAAATTTCATCAACAGTGAACTTACCTTCTAGAGAGCTAGAAGATTGAGTTCTGAGCTTTATAAGACCACAGTGGAGACCCCGAAGTTCAACTATTAGTTTTTGCTCATAAAGCCTCTCAAAATGCTTGGCAACCTTTTTTTTAATAGTTGCTAGATCAACCAGCTCTTCAACATGGCTAAGAATTTTATCAATATGTTTGATTCTCCTTCTAGCCGAAGCAATGTTGTGGAAGTAGCGAGTGTTTCTATTGCCATAAAGAAAACATTTTACATAGGCTTTTTGCTCTCAAGTGTGCTTCTCCATCCTGTAAAGTTTCCATATGTCACCTTTCAGCCTAGAAAGTTGTTAATGTTTTTTTGCATTGTGACCTTCCTGGTGTAGTTCATCAAACAAGGATTGGATATCAATCTCCAAGTTGTGAATTCTATCACCAACGCCAATAACCTCTTTCTGCCACTTCCAAATTGCTTGCTTAGTGCCCCTTAACCGGTGCTATACAGCCACCTTTTTATTATCCAGATTACTAGTCTCAGACCATGCCTCGATGAACATACCCTTAAAGCTCGTCTCATCAAGCCAAAAGTTGAATAAAAGTATATGTATAATAGTAATTATATTCCTTATAAACTAATACAATATATAAAGTGTATATATATATATATATATATATATATATATATATATATATATATATATATATTAAATTGCAAGTTGATTAATAATCANTATATATATATATATATATATATATATATATATATATATATATATATATATATATATATATATTAAATTGCAAGTTGATTAATAATCATACTTTCAAGAATTAATTTTATTAACTCTATAGGTTTGTCTTTAATTATATGAAATTAAAAAAAAAGCTGCAAAACTATTTTGATCTCACAGTCTCTTTTTAGGTATATGTATTATTATAAGTTTACATAAACAAAAATATATTTATTATAACTGAAAATTTTATAAGTTACAATTTTTGTAAAATACAAAATAAAAATTAAATATGTTTATATAAAAGTATATATATATAATAATTATATTTCTTGTAAAATGATAAGATATTCATATTATTTAAACATAACTAATAATCTAATAGTTTTTTAATTTAAATATCTTAATGACATCACATTATTAATTTGACTAAAAATCATATATCATTAATATAACTATCAATTTTTATCAAAATGAATTATTCATGAATTGCTAAAAATGTGGCGTATTTCTCATCCTTACCCAAGTTAAAATCCAAACACCTGCAAAATTTTACATATTTAATTTAATTGTCTATTATTTATTATATAAATATTAATAAAATGTTATATAAATGGGTATAAGGTTTGGATTTGGGGTGGGTACCTGCCTAAATTTGAATATTAACATAATCGGGCTTCGGGTAGCAAATACCCAAGGAGTAGTACCCGAACTCGATACATATAGTAAAATTACTATTCGAACTCATTTCAAATCCGATTATAAAGTACCCTAACCCTATATAATTGGGTTGGATATCCATGGGTACCTTATAACAAGGTACCCATTGACATCCCTATTCAAATTTTCATCTTTTGCATATTGGTCCACTTGAAGAATCTTATAATAATTAACACTCATTCTTCAACTTCCTTTTTTCTTCTTGATGCTTGAAGATTTTTCTTTTCTCTCGCTGGATTTTGTTTTTTTTTTCTTTTACTTTTTCTCTTAACTTTAGCTCTTTTAACTAAAGGAATTTTGATTTAATTAAGAAAAAGGACATACAAAAAAATTGTTTATGTTTCTTGACCATTGCCATTTGAAAAGGAGAAGATTCACTAACATTGATCGCATACTCACTAACGTTGATCCCATATAAGCTGCACCCACCAAGGTCTTTCATTTGTTTTCTTCTTTTATGTGATTTTTTTAATTTTTTATATTTTTTGGAGTTCAAAATCCTATTTTTAACTATTAATTATCTTTTCCAAGTTCAAAATTCCTTTAATTTTTTTCTGATCAAGGTTTTTGGAAGAGGATGAGCGGATTTTTTTTCCAAAGAGAATATGCCTAATTTGAAAAAATGATATAAGGGGCATTTGTGTGTAAAAATATTTATGTGGTATTGAGTCTCAGTTTTTTTTAACGGTTGACTAATAATGTTAACAATTAAAAGATCAAAAACATCAATTTAAAATAAGAGGAGCCAAAGTGTTTTTTAGAATGATTAGAGCAGCATTTTGGATTTTATCGGTGTTAAATAATAACATGGTAAGCATCATTCATTGCAAAAGCGTTTTGCTCGCCATTTGAATGTTGTCTTAGCTGGACTGCTATTGCATCTCCTCCTTTGTAATTACCATTATATTATCAATGAAATATTTTGATTGGCTGAGAAAAAAAAAAACAATGGAAGTTAATTTTTGGTGTTGAATTTCTTGTAACGCAGGCACGCAACTCAGGAATGTACTCAGCGCAAGCTCACAAGATTAATTACACTTAATTACTTCTGATAGTAATGATTCATATATTTAATCAACAAATTAATGAACAATAAAACATCTTTGCATGTCTCTGCCTAATTAATTTATTAAATGAGTCAAAAGAGCACTATTTATGATGACAGAGGGAATGAAATTGTCATCAAAAAAAGTTGAGTAAGTTACATTATTAGTCTATTGCACTATTTCATTTTCGTTCTGATTTAAAATATTAATGATATATTATTGGTAAATTTCATCTATGTTTTAAGGTGTATTGGTAGATGAATAGATTTGAAACAAATTGAAATGAATGTGAATGAATGAAAAAAAACAAATTAAATTTTATGTTGCTTACGAAAACAAAACTCACGAATTAACAAACAAGGTTATTTGACGAAGAGAATATGGCGCTGTGAAATGCATCATTGTCCAAAATGTAGTATAAAAAATGGAGGGTGTAAGAAAATACAGAAAAGAGGTGAAAATATATATGGGATGAAGACCGTGTAAGAGCGGCGATGGAATGACGAAAGGGAGGCTTGTCTTGATGCTAGTAAGAAGATACGAAATAAGAGAAGGAGAGATGGGCAGAGGGTAAGGCCTACAGGTTGGTGGCCCCCAAAGCATCGCCGCATAACGACACATTTCGCTGTGTGAGAGCTGCATGAACAGTGACAGCAACGCCCCTTCGCCCCTCAATTACACTCATTTTTCCTGAAACAATTTGTGAAGTTAAAAAAGAAAAAGGAAAGGAAAAACTTATATTCTACTACGACAACAGAAAGTATTGAGAAATACTATAAGAATACACCACAGAGAGAGAGAGAGAGAGAAGAGAGAGAGATGAGAGAAGGTAAGGCCTACAGGTCGGTGGACCCAATCCATTAGCCGCATAACGACATGGGATGGTGCGTGAGAGCAGCATGAACAGCCCTTCCCTTCCCTTCCCCTCTTTCTCTCTTATTTCGTATCTNAGAGAGAGAGAGAGAGAGAGAGAGAGAGAGATGGGTATACATATGGGGATAGACATGTATGTATTTGTTTATGCATATATGACATGAAATGATTGAGTAAGTTTAAGAGTTAGCCATATTTTATAAATCAAAAAACAACAATTGCTGAGAAAGGGGAGAGGCCTATACTTTTGATTGTTTTCTTTCTCTTCGACTCCGGATTGTAGCTGTCTCCTTATATACTTTTCTCTTGGTATTTTGTGGGTTTTATCTGTAGTTTTTCTTCCTCTTGTTTCTTAGTGGATTGTTTCTGAAATGATTTTCAAAGGGGAACTAGAGCTAGGGGAGGTAAAAACATCCCCCCATGGCAGCAACCCTTTATTTTGCTTTTCTTTCTATTAACTCAACTTTTACAAATCCTGAGAGAGGAGAAAAGCTGAAAATTTTATGCCGATTATGGTAATTTGGGTGATTTCTGAATTCTAGGTTTGGTGGTGTTGAAGAAGAAGAACTGAAGAAGTAGCAGCTAAGCCTAGCCCGAAGAAATTAACAACAAGAGAAGCAAGCAACGATTAACAGCCATAGTATCTTTGAAGATGGCCGCCGCCTCATCATCCACACCGTTCTTTGGAACCAGGGAAGAAAATCAAACCCAGATGATACAACAACAATCTTCCAGCACACCCACTTCCTCAACTGCTCCAACCACTGCACCTCAGAAGAAAAAGAGAAATCAGCCTGGAACACCAAGCAAGTATCTCTTTACATACATCTGTTATGTTCTTTTTTTTTTTTTCTTTTGAGGATTTTAGCACATGTATCCAATGAGTAAGGCCAATAACAAAAGAGGTTTTTGTTCTTGTTCATTTATTTTAATTCAAAAAACAAAGATTACCCAAGGAACCCTAATCTAGAAATTCGTCAGTTTTCATCATATAATTTATTCCGGACATTGTGTTTGTTTGAGATGGTTTCTTCTTTCTCTCCCTCACAATTAAGTCTTGGGTTTTATTTTGTTTCCCCTCCCATTTTTCTAATAATTTTTCGTTTGGCATTATTTCTGGACGAAGCAGATCCAGATGCGGAAGTGATAGCACTATCTCCCAAGACCCTAATGGCAACAAACAGGTTCATTTGTGAGGTATGCAACAAAGGGTTCCAAAGGGAGCAAAACTTACAGCTTCACAGAAGAGGACACAACCTGCCTTGGAAGCTAAGGCAGAAGACTACAAAAGAAGTGAAGAGGAAGGTTTATCTCTGCCCTGAGCCCACATGCGTCCACCATGACCCCTCTAGGGCTCTAGGTGATCTCACAGGCATCAAAAAGCACTACTCAAGAAAACATGGCGAGAAAAAATGGAAGTGTGAGAAGTGCTCCAAGAGGTATGCCGTGCAATCTGATTGGAAAGCTCATTCAAAGACCTGCGGGACTAGAGAGTACAGATGTGACTGTGGTACTCTCTTCTCAAGGTAATTAATCATATACATAATCATTCACATAATTACTACTTTTTTTCCCCTTTTTTTTCTTACGTTATGATGAAAGTTGACAAACGAAAAAAAAAGTGTTTGAAAGATTTGGGGACTAAGAGTTGGGAAGAGAAAAAGCCTGTTCTTTTGTTTGACCTTTTTGGATTACTTGTCTATGGATTAGATCTCTCTTCTTCTTCTTCTCTTTAAACTCTTAAAGGACTGGTAGCACGTGAATAATAATCTGCGAAACTGCCATGGCTGATGAGGATTCCAGGCAAAAAAAAAATCAAAAATTAAAAAATTACTACTTCTAACACTGAATGATAGGGAGAGAAAAAGAGAGAAATGAGAAAAAGTAAAACAAAATTTTATCTTTGTTATGTCTCCCTCGGTAACACCGCCTTACATCTCTTCCCTATTCACGTGTTGTTTATTTATACGTTGTCAGGAAGGATATTGTTACTGGATTTGTTGTCATGTGGGTTTTGCATATGTTTACAGCCCTTGTTTTCTTCGTTGTTTGCCCACCCTCTTCTTATCAACAAAAACGTTAGGGTTGTGGGGTTAAAGTAAGATGCTCTGCTCTCTCTATCGCTGAGCAGTTCGAGGACAATTCTCCATTCCTTAGTGCAGCACTTATCTGGAGAGAAAGTGTGTTTTACCAGTCCTTTTTGAAAGTCCTATTGGTGAAGCATTGGGCTTCTGAAAATGTTTGTCATTTATTAAGAGCTTTCACGGTTGTGGAAAAATATTCTTTGCATGGATGATAGACTTCTGGTCAGGGTTTTTCCATTTATTGCAGACAGTCCCAGAAATTTATAGGCGTCTCTGGGATTTCTGGTCTTTCATCAACCTGGAAATGATTCCCCACTTCATTTATTAAACAACTTGTCCTCAAGATGGTAGTTGAACTTTGAATTGATTGATCATTTTCAGCTTAAACCCAGAATTTCTGTCCGCTCTTTTTTTGTACTCCGCTCCTCTTCTTTCATTTTTCTTAGGAAACTGAAATTATTTCTCAGTTTCCAGCTCTGCTCTTTTTGTCAGTTCTTCATAAAATCATCACTTCGTTTTATTTTCCTTGTTCCACCTTTTCTTTTTCATCCTTTTGCGTCCGAGGATTGGGAGAATATATTTAACACCTTAACACCATTGATTCACATTGAGATGAAGTTTACTATTTTCGGGTTTTTTATTTTTCTTGTTTCTAGATACCCTCTTTTCTTTATTTATCTTTCAACTGAAAAAATAAAAGAAATACATGATGTTGAAACCATTGGAAATGATCTTCAAGTTAAAGGTCCCCCATCCTCATGCGTCAAACATGTCAACCTAAACCAGTAGAAGTCACAGTAACTAATTATGTTCAAACTTTATTCCATCCTACTTTCATTTCTTAACAAACAATGGCTAGATTTTCTTTGACTTTGGGCCTTGAATACCAAGGTTGACTAACAATTTTCTCTCCATGATCTTTGCTGCAGACGTGATAGTTTTATCACTCACAGGGCTTTTTGCGATGCACTGGCTCAAGAGAGTGCTAGACACCCCACCAACTTAAGCACAATGGGTAGTCATCTATTTGGAAGTAATCACATGAGTTTAGGACTATCCCAAGTGGGTTCCCAAATTCCATCATTGCAAGATCAGAATCAACCACCGAGTAACATGCTGAGGTTGGGAAGCGCCGGAGCAGCAAAGTTTGAGCACCTCATCCCTCCATCAAATCCTTCTCCATTACAAAACATGCCAACATCTGCATTTTTCATGCCTGATGCAAACCAAGGTTTTCATCATCAAGACCATCAATCTCACCATGGGCATGGACCATTTCTAAACAAACCATTACATGGGCTTATGCAACTTCCTGACCTTCAAGGGAATACTAACAATACCCCCGCATCCACCAATCTTTTCAATTTAGGCTTCTTTCCCAATAACAGTGCTGCAAGCAGCATAAGTACCAGTGAAAATGCCAGTGCCTCAACTGCCAACTTACCAAATTCCGGGTTTTTAAGCCCTAATCAGTTTAACAGTGGGAATGGTGGTGGTGGTGGTCAAGGGACAGCAATGTTCTCTACTAACATGGGAGATCAGGTCGGTTCAGGACTCTCCTCTCTTTATAGCACTTCAATGCAACATGAGGACATTTCTCCACATATGTCAGCCACCGCATTGCTGCAAAAAGCTGCTCAAATGGGTTCAACTACAAGCAACAACACCTCCTCTTTGCTAAGGGGCTTGGGGAGTTCTTCAGCAAGTGGGAGTAAATCCGATAGGCCAGTTTTATCCGCTAACTTCGGCAGTAATTACGGTGGTGGTGGAGGTGAAACCCTAAGATCACAGATGGAGAACGATAGCAATCTTCAAGGGCTAATGAACTCTCTTGCAAACGGCAACTCTTCCATTTTCGGGGCGGGCCATGGACAAGATAGCAACTTTGGAGGGTTCAGTGGAAGTGGGATGACTCTTGATCAGCAAAGCAATAATGCCAACTTTTGCAACGTAAATGAGGCCAAGTTGCATCAAAATCTTGCGGCAAGCATAGGTGGAACTGATAAATTAACCTTGGATTTTCTAGGTGTTGGAGGAATGGTAAGAAACATGGGTGGAGGTTTTTCGCAGAGAGAACAACATGGGATCAATATTAGCTCTTTGGACCCCGAAGTGAAGTCAGCTCAAGCAAATCAACAATTTGGAAGTGCAAAACTTCTCTAAATATTGACTAGAAGCCGTCGAGCTAGGGTCTGAGGCAGGCAAGCGAGCTTTGTAGGTTAAGATGTAGGGAAAAACTCTTCTTGGTTTTGAATTTGACGGCATGAATTAGCTAGGGTTTCATTCCTAAGGTGTTTTTAAGGTTTACTTTAGATTCAATTTAAGTTGTTTTCTTTGCATACTCTAGTCGTTGAACAGAGATGGTAAGCAAAAAAAAAAAAAAAAAAAATAATCTTCTCTTTTCCCTACTACTATTCTCTAGTACATTTTCATTTGGATGCAGAGTCACCTTACATGGAAATTTCCTAGTCTTTTCATTATCTTTTTTTTTTTTTTACATGAAGATTCAGTTAAAGCATAAGTTTTATTTCATTGTTACTTTTACCATGTACTTTTTAAAAAGTTAGAAATTACAAATTTTACCCTTTACTACAAAAATAAGATGGTGATTTTACTAATATTATGTTTGATTTAATACCTATATATATTTTTTCTGCAAAATGATATTAATACAATAAATATTTAAGTTGTTTGGTCACTTTTAATCAAGTAGTATAATTTTGGTTTCACTATATTTTTGTTTAATAAGTACTAGTAGCATCTTTTGCTAATGACAAAAAGTATTACCAAAATGAAAAATATTCAGAAGCAAGAAGCAAACAAAGTCAGAGAAAAAAAGAAGATGAAGTAAGCCCTGATCGCAGGAATTAATGTCAAAACCATGGGGCCTCGGAGTGACTTCAAGAATCTTAACATGCTGACTACATTCCAACGAACTCGACAAGTTAATGATTATTTTATTTCCATCCTCTTGATTCTATTCTTTATTTTATTCCATTTACTTAGTTTTATTAAGTATTCAATCTTAGAATGAGAGAGACAGATGATGCACTTTAATATCTTTATAATTAAAAAAGAGAATTTATTTGGCCACCTAATACCTAACCCCAACACCTTATATTAGTAATTAATAGAGACAAAAAAAAAACCTTAATTAATGCTTTAATAGACACACCCATTCTTTTATTTTCCTTTTTTAATTCCGATGGCTAAGTTTTATTGTATTTACAATAAGACATCATTCCTCTTTATGTTGACTCGATCCATTGCTTTTAGTGATAACAACTGTAATCTCGAGTTACAAAAATGAGAGATGATTCTATACAATTCCATAAATTTAATACGTTTAATTTCATAATTTAAGATAAAAAATTTCAAGATAAAGTTTTAACTTGTAGCAGCTGAGATGTCATGCTATTTAAACGAACAATCTTTTTTTTTTTTGCGGCAGTAAAAAAAAAAAAGAATTATTCATAATTTGGAGGGTAGTGTCCTCAGTGGTACCGGGTCACTGGGAGTGTTGGTCAGAAAATTTCTGTAATTCAGGTAGCAGCAGCAGATAAAGCGTCCAGAATTGTTCGTTATGGTAATAATTGGGAAACTCATGTGGCACTTTTGTCGCAATTGTTGTCTTCTCTTTCACTTTATGGAATCAATTAGTCCGTGACTGCCAAAGTGATGACAGTTTATTCATCCAAAATAGAAAATATATGAACAGTCTTTCACTTTTAAAATTTTTAACCTTTCTTTCTATTCATCTACAAAGTATCATTACTAAACTTTTCATTCCTAAGGGGTCTCCCTTCACTTATTTCTTTGGTTTGGCCCCATGCCCAAAGTCTATATTGTACTATACATCTTCCCTCCTGATTAATAATATGTAATTAACACTTAAAGAGCCTTAACTTTCTTGTTTGAAGTTAACTTCAAGTGACTTTTGACAGGAACTTTACCGAACTAGACAAGGTCTCTTGTAACTTGAAAAGTTTAATATTGATGTAACTTTCATGTGCAACCTCGATTAACAGCAGATGTTTATATATATGTTTAATTATTTGCCTAGCCTTTTCTTGATAATAGATTGTTTTTGTTTAGCCTAAACCAGTTCTCTGGGTTTCATTTGATCAGTGTCTTCTAGTCGTTGTCACCTACCCTCACAGTGTTTTTATTGCATTTTATGATAAGTTATTGTTGTAACGAGACCCTGGCGTGGCCAACCGGACAACAAGATATACGAAAAGGAAGCTGATGCACAAAAGCTCAAAGCACTGATTACACAAACTATATATATATATATATATATATATATATATAACTGTGATTCAGCTTACTAGCTTACATCCAGGGGTGAAGACAGGAAAGGGATCCTCACTAGCTATAAACTAAAGAAGAATAGAGATTACAATTATATGTGTAGTCAAATCTCTCCAACCTTAGCTAGAATCAGAGTCCAAACTAATAAAACCATCAGAAGAGTAGCTACTTTTAATTCTTGTTTGCTGATCGAGTGGGATTAAACCCCTAATAATGAGTAGTTACCCTCATAGTTTAATAAACTAGCAACCTAAAAAAATTTGATTGTAGACCTAGATGTCATGATACCTTGAACTCGACAAAATTGATCTAAACNTATACTAAACTAATATATATATATATATATATATATATATATAACTGTGATTCAGCTTACTAGCTTACATCCAGGGGTGAAGACAGGAAAGGGATCCTCACTAGCTATAAACTAAAGAAGAATAGAGATTACAATTATATGTGTAGTCAAATCTCTCCAACCTTAGCTAGAATCAGAGTCCAAACTAATAAAACCATCAGAAGAGTAGCTACTTTTAATTCTTGTTTGCTGATCGAGTGGGATTAAACCCCTAATAATGAGTAGTTACCCTCATAGTTTAATAAACTAGCAACCTAAAAAAATTTGATTGTAGACCTAGATGTCATGATACCTTGAACTCGACAAAATTGATCTAAACAAATCGAACGATGAGTGAGCTTAGACCATTGGAGTGCGTATAAGGAATTTCATAGTACTAATGTGAGTATAGAAAATTGCATGTGGGCACGGGATTCTAGTCAACTCTCATTTTTCATCTTCCAATAGTACATACTCATTGTCAACAATGCCTTACTTGAATCTTAGGGACACTAAAAGCAGTTGTGGTCAACATTAATTCACTAGCTTGGTCCATGATCTATTGATTCTCTTTTTCTTTCTTGATCTTTGGACATATGTGGCCATTTTTCACCAGTGATATCCTATCATTGTCACCCTTGACTATTATCAGTAAGCATTATAGTGTATATATACGTATATAAATGTGCACAAATCTAAAAAAAAAAAGAAAACTAACCATTTTTTCATAAACCCTCGGCTGGATTAAATATCATATTTTTATACAATATCAGAAAGAATTAGTCAGCCAAATCATATAGCAACTACCTGAAATATTGCAGCCTTAAATTATTTCAAACTTTATGGTGTGGTTCGTCATAATTGTTCAAATGGATAAAGCAACGTTACATCTCAAAGAAATGTTAAAGTGGGTGACATTTATCCTTCAGCTTTGAGTCTGAGTAGACACAAAAAATAATAATTAATGCTAACATGCAATTTTTTTTACATGTTATACCATTATGTCTACTGGACACAGTTTCAAACAATTAATGTATAACAAATTAACGGTGCTCATGTCTCGATGTATACATATTTCCTGCCACATAAAAACGCTAATTAATTACCGAGAGGATGTAGGTTAAATCAAGTTAATTTATTGCTATTAATTAATGAAAATGAATGTGGGAGAGAGAGAGATTTGAAAGGGAAAAGGGACAATGGCATAATTTCATTCTGTAACCCACCACTTGAACAATATAATAGAGCAAGGATTGGAGGTATATATGAAATGCGGATTTTGTGGTAGTTGTTGACATTTTGAGGAAACATTCCTCAGTCTTTCTTGTCTTCCTTCATTCGTTTGCATGTGACTTGGTTTGGCCTATTTTATTTAACAACTCTGATTGGAAATATATTTATATAAATTATCGACCCCATGGGGGTACGATCTATCAATTAATCGAAGTTTTGACTAAATTTTTATTTATCAATCTCACTAATTCTTGCTTCAAGGCATCCATTGGAGACCTTTAATCCAATTAATATTATAAATAATATAAAAAATAACATTACATTCCCACAGATCAGTATTTACAAAGGGGTACAAGAGAAGAGAAAATGTACTAGCTAGGGCCCTCTAATATTGAAAGAATCAAATCCATCGAGGATTTGGTTCATCCTACACATATACACGTCACAGGTCAATTTAGGAAACTTCTATACCATATTGTAGCATTGCTTTTTCCTGGGGTAATTGCGTATGCCTGTTCATGTGAGCGTGATTGTAGTCTTGGAGCTTTTACCCTTAGTTCTTGTTGATAATTTCAAATCATCAAGAAACATCAAATCACTTCAAAAGTATAGATGTAATGTCTTTAAAAGGTTGGGAATATAGATCATCAAGTGATCTAAGGTAATTAAAGACGATTTTGTTCTCATGATTTGGCTAGGTATGAACACAAATTTACCCTAGAGAAACTATCATAAAAAGATTCTATTTAAGTATTGAAAACCGAGACGTTTTGATCATCAAAATGATATATATATATATATATATATATATATATATATATCAAATAAGTATATAAATATGTCAAAATATTTGAAAATATTTGCATGTGTGCATATGCATATAGATCAGTAATTGTGTATTATATTACACACTCAATTAAGCTCCATTAAAGTCACATGCTAATACACCATAGATCAATTCCTGCTCAACAATAAATATGTCTGTATGTGTAAGGGGTAATCAAGGTAAGGTTTTTACCTTCTTTTGTTTAAATTCCCACATAAAAAAAAAGTTATCAGTTTTGTTAATTCAATAATGAATTCTAACCAGGCCTTTCTGTTAGCTAATTTTAAAACAATTTAAATGCTTTTTTTTTCGAATAATTTAAGGAAATGCACAAGAAATTTTAGTCGTGCATGATAATTGATAACAGGATGACCATTTCATGTCTTTCGAGCTCAGTTTCTCCAGTCGCGAGTAGCTAACAACCCGATTGTTCTCAAGGGCTGCTGAACAAAATTGTCTTGGTTTGGGAGCATATCTGGAGAATAAGAAACGACATTCGATCCTTATTCTACAAGGACGGCTGGCTAATAAATATCTTTGCATAAAGTAGAACTAACTGAAAATGAAACAAGAAAAGATTTTTCTTTTTTTTTTTGGGTAAAGTCACCATCCAAAGTATGATAAGATTGTAGCTGGGACTGATTTGGAAACTCATCCCATTAACATTTAAGGGGAAGAAAAAAAAGTTCATACAATACAGCTTGGATTTTAGGGTTAAGCTGCCTAGGCTGGTTTGATCAGATTCTTGAAAACCCCTTTGGCCTCTAATTCTCCATATTGTTTCACTTGACGTATCGAAATGGAAAAGATGGTAAGAGCAAAAAGGCCTTTCCATGGCAACAATATCTGCAAAAAAGCCAAAGTTAATAATTAAGATCATAGCAAGCAGCCAAGCAGCCTTAATACGGGGGAAAATTCAACACACAATAATCCAGCATGCATGCTACGTTTTTGTTTGTATCAACATAATATGACTATGACAAGAGAAGGAAACTCAATTTGATCACCATCATTATCATCATCATCATCATCATCTTATTCTTTAATTTTATTCTTATCTGATAAGTAGACAAATCTGAAAGAAATGGAAGTCAGAATGTATGCAGCAGGTGGAAGGATTTGGGATAAAAAAATTTATATTCATGGAAGAACTCCTCTTTGCCCTTTCTGTGATAAAAAACAAGAATCTTTTGGTTGTTTTCTTCCCTCCGATCTAAGACAAAGACAATATTAAGGGAAAGAAACAAAGTCGATTTTTCATGCGGCTCGAAGTTAAATAAATATCTAATAAGCACATTTTATCTCCAAAAAGAAGTCTATCTATAATTAAATTTAAATTACATATGTATATATGAAAGCTGAAAACTGAAAGCTGAAAGCTGAAAGAAAAAATCAATTACATCAAAAGAAATATAGTTGAAATTAATTTCAATGATGATTAAATTTGCCTTCTTCTTTGTTTTGTCTATGATCTAAATTGGTAATTTAGAAAGACTATCAGTTTCATTTTACATGAATTATTTTTTCTGCATGGTAAAAATTTTTTGTCTAGAAGTAAGAAATATCACATCTTCATTGGGTGGTGCTTCAAATATGATGACCCTTTTTTGACAAAAAAAAAAAGAAGAAGAAGAAAAAAGACAATTTTTGTAATCAGAGTATCTGTAAAGAAAAAAATCATACAAATAAAATGGTGCAGTGATAGCTTTCAATTTAGGAGGAGTGTATACAATGATATATTAGTTTGACTGTCAAAAATTTATTATTTATTAATATTTTCCATGTCCAATATGCTCAACCATAGAAGATAGTATTAGTACAATGATCCAAATAAAACAAAAGGAATCAAAATTGTGCCTTGATTTTTGTGGTGCAGATTTGAAATAGGGAAATAAATTATGCTTGAAAAATTCTAATGATGAATAAGTAGAAGAAGTGGATGATGCATGAGCTCTGGAAGAGTAGATATTTTGTTTGAGCATCTACATTGGAGAGAGCAGCACTCGTGACACTGCCAGCCCATAAAATTAAAAGAAAAATAAAAACAAAGAGACAAGAAAAGAAACAAAACCCATATGTACTACAACTCATGACTGCCCCATGCAAGACATTGTGTCAGAGAATTCAAAGAGAAACCAAGGAAAAAAATCCAAACTCAGTAAAATGCATTAAGACACATTTACCAATGAAATCCTGAGTAAACTTTAATCATATATAATCATTTTAACACGTCACTTAATTTTACGTACCTTTGTACTTTCCTCTTATCCCCTTTTTTCCTTCACTGAAAATTCCCACCACCTCCAAAAGATCGGTGGCCTGTCGGCGCAGTAATATTATTTCTCTCTGAACCCAAGGTGCTTAACCCCATGCCTTGTTGTTGCTGCTGCTGCTGCTGTTGCTGCTCCCTTTGGGAAACCCCTCCACTCATGCTTCTCACTATTTGCCCAACGCCAAGGAAGTCCCTAGTCAATCTATCTGACCCACCAGCGCTAACATTCAAATTTTGCTGCTGTTTTTCTTGTTCCATGCTACTTCTATTTGTATATGGGTTTTCTTGTCCATGTCCAGTGCTATATGTATTGACCCCTGGGGACCCACCTCCAAAAATGGACGAATTTCCACTTGCTATCGAGTTCATTAGTTCATGTAGATTGTTCCCGGTGTTATCTCCCAAAATGCCGCCAAAGTTTGAGGGTTTGGTGCCGCTTGAGGAAGAGCTACCGAAGCTTCTTAGAAGAGAGGCGCTGTTGTTGCTTGAATTTGAGCCCATTTGAGCAGCTTTTTGAAGCAATGCGGTAGCGGACATTTGGGGTACCATATTGTTGTTTTGAACCGATGAGCTGAAGAGAGAAGGGATGTTCGAGGTGATTTGATCGCCCATTATGTTGTTTGAGAAGAGATTTGACGCTTCGCTTGTCCCACCGGCACCGTTTTCATTGTTGAAATGATCAGAGATTAGCAAACCTGAAGATGATAAATTGTTGTCTGTGTTGGCACTATTGTTGTTATTGATGCTGCTTGTGTTGCTACTAGTGGAAAGGAAGCTAAGGTTGAAGAGATTGGCCGCTGAAGGACTGTTGCTTGTGTTGTTTTGGATATCAGGAAACTGCATTAGTCCTTGGAACGATTTGTTTCCCAACAATCCTTGTTGAGGTTGATGTTCCTGATTAAAATTTTGGTTGGACTCTTGCATGAAGAAAGCGGCAGAAGAGACCATTGATTGCTGTGGTCGAAACGACGATGACGACCCCATCGATGGAGGGAGAAGATGATCAAATTGGGTATTCCTGGCACCGCCACCGAGTCTTAAAATGTCACCCGTCTGATTATTCTGGTCTTGTATCGATGAAATTTGAGTACCCGCTTGAGACAAGCCTAAGCTCATATTGCTACTTCCATACAAATGGTTGCCAATGGGGTTCAAGGAGGGAGGCTGCCTTGCACTTTCCTGAGCCAGTGCATCACAAAATGCCCTGTGAGTGATAAAACTGTCACGCCTGCAACAGTTATAATAGAAGGAACCATTAGATACCCGCCGATAGATAGTAAAAGAAGACAACGACACGGTTTGAAAAGGGAGTTAAAAAAACAAACTTTGAACAGCAACCCGTGTCTGCTATGTTTAGTACTTCAATTATAGGATTTTGAAAGTTCGTTTGCGGAAAGAAAAATTCAATCAATTAATCTATAGCTGTGACTAGCTACCTAAAGGACACATTAAGATGTCCGGTGGAAACAAACGACCTTAGAGAATATGAAACCATGTATTTTGATTCATGGCGTCAATGAAATCAAATAATAATTTTCATTAGCTAACTAATCAATTAAATTTTTTTTCTCCCCCTTATTGTTTTCTGTTTGTCTCATATTGTAGATATTATCTGGCCTAAAAATGAAAGGAATAAAAAAAAAAAAGAGAAGGTTTACATTGACAGGCAGCGCTTTTCTACATGGGCAAACAAAGCTGTTGAATGGGGTGTCCTAAGTCAGACTTACCCTGAGAAGTATTAGGATTCGGATAACAGGAAATGTAAAAGTGTAGAAACCCTAAAGCAGCGAGAAAAACGATTAGCAAGCAGCAATGCTGAAATGGTAATAGAAAAAGAGGAGGGTGAAAAGATAGTGGAAGCTAATAAGTACGTAGAGAAAGGAAGTTTTTAACTAAAATTGCCTACAAGACAGAAACGTAATTGAAGAGGGTAGGTCAAAAGAATTTCTCTAAAACTTGAAAATGATTAATCAATCAACCATGACTGCCATTTCAAGAACTGGCGTTCAATAAATGCAACAAGAGAATGTATTCAACCAAGTGAAAAGTGATCAATCAAGAAGCCCAAGGACTTTGTCTTCAATTAATGCAAAACTCATCAAACACTCTGATTTCCAGTTATAAGAATATCGTTTTTCTAAAACAAGAAGCTAAAAAAGCCATGAGGGTTTCACTTTTTCTTTCTTGCCTTTTGAATTCCTGAAAATTCAATCAACTCTCTCAGGCTCAGACCCCCAAGGGTGAGACTGCAATCCTCTACACAAAAGACCACAGATTTCGAAGCTAGAACCTTGGAGAGAGAGGGAGGGACTATGGAGGTAGAAGTTTGGTTAGAGTTTAGAGGCTAACGTCATCATTGAAAGGGGTACCTGCAAGAGCACAGACCTGAACACATCTAGCCAACCCACAAGAGAACAAACATGGTAACAACAACAACACAGCAAACTCTACATGGCATAGCAGCACGTGAATAGGGAAAAGTAAAAACGAAAAAGGGCGGTGGTTCCAAGGAGAAACAAAAGACGAACTGTTTTCTTTTTCCTTTTCTCTTTTTTTTTTTTTTTTGGTTTTGGGGAGTTTAGTTGTTTGATGGATAGCAGCCTAGAACCTCTACTCGCAATGGCAGTTCCCACAGATTATTCACGTGGAAGCTTGTTTGTTTTCTGCACTCACCATCTTCATTACTGAACTTAAAAAATCAAAGAAAAAAAAGGGAGAAGGAGAAGAGAGAGAGACTCAATTGCAAGAAAACTAACAAAAATTCAAAAAAACAAAAGCATCAAACTTTTCGATCCCTTGGCACCTGAGGAATCTAATTGCTAACCCAACAGGCCAAGCAGAAACTATAACGCCTCGTTCCCTTTGTTGTGCTCCAGTGGGAATACGGCACATGAGCTATGGAGCCTTTTCTTTTTATCGATGCCTTTAAACCAAAAGAAGAGTCGAGAAGATGGTGAATGGCGTCACGCTATATGCAAAAAACGGTCTAATGGGAAAATGTGAAGGAAAGATTATAGATTATTATCAGTATCATCTACCTTGAGAAGAGAGTGCCACAGTCACATCTGTACTCTCTAGTCCCGCAGGTCTTTGAATGAGCTTTCCAATCAGATTGCACGGCATACCTCTTCGAACACTTCTCGCACTTCCATTTCTTTTCACCGTGCTTTCTTGAGTAATGCTTTTTGATGCCAGTAAGGTCACCAAGTGCCCTGGAAGGGTCATGGTGGACGCATGTGGGCTCAGGGCAGAGATAAACCTTCCTCTTCACTTCTTTTGTAGTCTTCTGCCTTAGTTTCCAAGGCAGGTTGTGTCCTCTTCTGTGGAGCTGCAAGTTTTGCTCCCTTTGGAATCCTTTGTTGCATACCTCACAAATGAACCTGTTTGTTGCCATTAGGGTCTTGGGAGATAGTGCTATCACTTCCGCATCTGGATCTGCTTTGTTCAGAAAAAATGCCAAACAAGAAATTATTAGAAAATTCTAAATTTGATTACAAGGAAGAAATGTTCTGGATGACTGAAAAGAATTTCAAAAATCATTCACCCCTCGTCATTTCCACTCAAAAACTTTCAAAATTTAGGGTTTGCCTTGTGTTTTTTACTCTCTTTCTTTATATGTATGTATACAAGGAAAGAAATAGCTAGCAAGAACAACTTGGAAAATAATTAAAAGGAATTCTATTTACTTTCAATTGGTGAAATATCTTTAGTTAGATTAATTAGGAGAATCTTATAATTAGATAAAAATTAATTGGATACTTGCTTGGTGTTCCAGGTTGGTTTCTCTTTTTCTTCTGAGGCGGCGCTGGAGCTGGCCCTGTGGATGAAGTTGGTGTTGAAGAAGGCTGTTGCTTCATCTGGTTTTGATCTTCATCTCTAATTCCAAAGAAAGGCCCCGAGGAGGAAGATGCAGCCATCTTTAGACAAACCCTGGCTCTTGCTGTTTCTTCTCTACTTGTCTTCTGCAAAAAGTTATTCTTCTCTCTCTCAGCTATCAATCTTGTCTTCAAAAACCCATTATCTAACAGCAACCCCACATTGAAATTTTTCGGTATTCCTATGAAATCTTATCTGAAAAAGCCGAGAAAAGGGCGATTCGAGCTTTTTGAGTCGAATTGATTAATGGAACCTTAAAAAGGCAAAGATTGAAGAGAAAGGAAAAGAAATCAACCTATGGACATTTTGCAGCTTCTCTCTTTCCTCTAGTGTTTCTTTCTCTTCCTTTTAAATGCCAAATTGTGAACAAAGTGATGCTACTATGTTTCATCTCTGATTTGTTGTCATGCAGATACACTAACACATATACCTCCCCTCAGCAGATTTCCCTTTTTTTTCTTTTTATTAGTAATTCTGTTCTCTCTTACCCTTTTTTTCTCCCCACAAATTTATTGCCTGATTTTGCTCAATTCTTACAAATAGCCTTGGAAAATCAAATTAAATGAGAGTTGAGAGAGAGAGAGAGAGAAGAGAGAGAGATGAGAGAAGGTAAGGCCTACAGGTCGGTGGACCCAATCCATTAGCCGCATAACGACATGGGATGGTGCGTGAGAGCAGCATGAACAGCCCTTCCCTTCCCTTCCCCTCTTTCTCTCTTATTTCGTATCTTCTTACTCACTTGCAGACAAACTTGCTATCATCACCCTTTCTCTCTCTCTCTCTCTCCCACAGGGCCTCACACGGTAAAAATCTTTTCACAAAAATTAAACACACACCCCAGCAAATCTATCTTTTTTTCCTTTTTCTGCAGGAAAACACCAAGGAATTTCAATCCCAAAAAGAAGAAAAAATCAAATAGTTTCTTGCCAACACCTGACACAAACAATTGATTGGAAAAAAAAAATTCCGTAGTTCGAAGTTTGTTAGTTGAAACTAAGAACTTAAAGACTTAAGAGGGTGTTGTGTTGTTGTACGTAGTAGTGTTTTGTTACTGTTTGAGAATTTTGAGAGCACTTTGGTTTTTTCTTACATGCAAAGGGCAAAAACAGGGATCAACAAGACTTTCCCCCCTTGGGACTCAGCTAATCCACTTTGGTTCCACATTTGTGTAATAAAGAGGGACCAGGATGTCACATCAGGAAATGAAAAAGGGTATTTCTGTCATTCTATTAAAAAAGTAGGAAATTTCTCAATCAAAAAAAGAACCTAAGAAAAGACCTAATCCAACCACTAGAGATAAATAAACAGACAAAAACCCACACATTACTTTATTATTATCTACTAAATACTTGTTAACATCACTGGCCTGTTACTCCTTAAAGTGACAGCTAGTTTTCGGCCGTGCATATATCGTAAAAAGAGAAGCGGACTGTCGAAAATAGAGAGCATCATAGAATTGAAAAAGAGAGATGGAGAATTAATGTGGTCAGGTAGATGATATAATTAAGTGAAGTATGAATTTAAAGTCTTGATTAAGACAGTTTTTTGTTTAGTTTATTTTATTTAATTTTAATTGCTTTGAATGACAGTTTTTATCCTATTCCAGCTGCAATATTTTTCTCAGAAGAGGAATATAACCAGCACCATAGTTTTCATGCTTTAAAACAATGACAGCTTAACCATAACCGCGAACTTCATTGTCAAGTATTATTCCTTTGATTTGATGATACGGCTGCAAATTTTTGTAGGTGGATGACAATTGTTGTAATTAATTAGGATTTAAGGATTTCAAGCTGACTCTAACTGTAATTAAACCCAAGACTTTCGTGTTCATCAAGTTTTTTTTAAGCATGCCGTAAATTATCATAGTTAATTTTTGGATAGTATTCAGAAAATGATTGCTGATTTTTTACTATATTTAATGAGATTTACTTTTTTCCCCCTTTTGGTACAATAATTGAGATTTATTAAGGAGGAAACGGATAGAATATCTGTTTTTTTAAGTATTTTAATCCGAACCTAATCGCTAGTAAATCTAAATTACTATTATACATGAGGTTCATGTAATATTCGTAAACATATATGATATCTTAATTCGAATTGAATTACCATTATTTTTTAAAATATCACCACTAATCTTGAAAATATAAGTACAAGTTGTGTTTTTCTACATTTATATATATATATATATATATATATTTATATTTCTCTTATATTGACATTTGGTTTCCTCGAAAAGAAACGCCTAAAACGATAGTTGAAAGATTATAAAAATAGTTGAAACTACATTAATGGTCTTTCAAATTAGACACACCTATCATTTTGGTTCTTATATTTTCAATTGTTACTTTTTTTTAACTTCTATATTAGTATAAAAACCTCTTTATATCAATTTATGTGATAATTTTTCATTAACTTCTAGGTAGTAGTGGATCCAAGATTTTGCACGAGGAATGACTAGGTAATTATAAAGGTAATTATACTATATATCTCAAGTTTCAGGGCCGACCCTTGGGTAAAGCCACCCAAGCAAGGGCTTTAGGCCCCCAATTTAGAGAGGCTCCAGATTTGAAAAGGTTTTATAATTTTATAATATAATTTAATTAAATTAAAAATATATAAAAATTTAAAATTGTATAAAATAATTAATAATTAATAAAATTATCTATTTTTCACTTTTCTAATTATGTGCTTAATAAATTTTTTTTTTATTTTTTAATTTTTAGAATGCTATTAATTCTCAATTATTTCTTTTATTTCCAATCAACTAACAGTCATATATATTTAATCATCTCCAATAGCCTTTTTTTTTTTACTTATTTCTCTTATTTTTAATTAACATATTTAATAAATTTCAACAACTATTTTTTTCTTTTATATAAAATCAATTATTATTTTTTCAATGTATAATATCTACTTTGAAATTCTTCTTTTCTCATTTGCTCTTTCTTCCTTCTTATTTTTAAATTCAATTTTCTTGCAAAGAATAAATAAGAAGTCTGTTATATTATTATCGTTATAAAACTGTGAGCCTTTTTTACGGTTTGTAATAAGTATTCAACAATTAAGTACTATTGTTCTAATATTTACAGATTTTTTAATTTTAATTTATAGTTTATATCATATTATTATATTATCTTTTATTTTATGTGATAATTGATTTATTTGAATTAAAAATTTTGATTGATGATTTATATTAGTTATTTAAAAAATATATGATAATCGCTTTAGGCCTTTAAGCTTATTGGGCCGCTCTTGTCAAGTTTTATACATATAATAGTAAAGAAAATTAAAAATTGAGAGGTGGCAGCCACCTTGGCTCCATCGGTACTTTTAGGTAGATGATACATTCTTAAAATCAATAATTCATTAGATCTATATAAGAAGATTTTCGGATTCAACATTTTTAACTCATCACCCCAAAAACAAGGATGTGGTCAAATAGGTGCTTAGATATTTAATCCTCAAAACATGAATTTATATGCATGCATAAACATGTTTCACAAATAGCCATAAATATAAAGGTGTAGATGTACATTTTTTTTTCACAAAAAAAGTCCATTTTAATAGTAAGAAGATAGCTACCAAAGCTTCATAGTTCAAACCCTTGAACTAGAATAAAAATTCGCCTATGAGTGCCTAAAGAAGCTTCAGCCATCGGTGGAAAACAAAGCCACACTTGAATAAGTGGCGTATAACACGTTACTCCCACAAAGTTTTTACAACAGTGTAGATCTGCTTTGATCTTCCTCTCCACCACCTTCGGTATATTCTCTTACTTAATTGCAACAGTTCCTCTCCTTGTCACAAGTTTTTTTCATTTTGACGACTTTACTGGGGGGGAGTGATTGCATTAAATTAAATAAATATTTTACTACCACAACTTTGCGTTTCCAGAAAAGATGGAGAGTTCCACTGGCAACCAAGACACACTCATTCCCACCTACATTCAGGATCTAATGAGAATGATCCAATCTTCTCAAGAGAAGATGCAAGTAGGAGAGTTACTGATTGGGAATAATAAAGTCCAAAACAGCCCATTTCTTGCTCATGTGCGATACTTCAATGACTTTGACTCTTCATTACTTTATGTATTGAAATTTGACATTTGGAAAGAAAATATTCATATTTCATTCGCTGCTTTGTCATTTATATTTTGACTGTAATTATATTATACTATTACTCACAAGCTTTATCGCTCATTCTTTGACCATAGTTCATCACTCTTATTTTAGTCACAAGCTTTATCGCTCATACTTTTCTATAATGACATTATACTACTGGTCGTAAGCTTTATCGCTCATCCTTTTACCATAATTCATCATTTTTACTTCAACCACAAACTTTACCACTTATATTTTGGCTCTAATGATATTTTTTCTATTGCTTGCAAGCTTTATCGCTAATTTTTTTTACCATAATTCATCGTTCATATTTTAGCCGCTAACTTCATCGCTCATGATTTGGCTATAATGATGTTATGCTATTAACCACCAGCTCTATCACTCATTTCTTGGCCTTAGATTATTATTCACAAATTGGTTGCAACTCTTACGTTTACTTATTTAAAGGATTGAATTAATCTCTTTCACATCATGTTAAAAGTTAACCTCGATGTAAAGTTAAGATTCCTCTTTGGCCACATACAGTAATATGAAGTGTGAGTGTGTAACATTCATATGAAGAAGCATTACTCTAATGAGTCTACAAAGCCAATAAAGGAGTAACCAACTATAGAGTTCCATAGAAAATAGTTGCTATTTTTAATGTCAGAGAAAATGTCTAACGATTCTTGAAAAGAGCTGCTATTGGCACAAGTATCTAATCATCTTTGAAACTCCTTTTCACGATTTAGTAAAACAATATCTGTTGCAATCTCTCCCAATGTATCTAATTATTTTTTAGGAGAACCATTGTTGGAGGAAGCATCTAATCATTTTCGCAACTATTTTTTATAATTCTTCAGTAAAACAATCTTTGTTACAATCTCTTTTAGCTTCAATCTCAGCTTTTCTAGCATCGTATATGAATTGTAACATCAGTTTCCATTTTTTAAGACATGATTGTTTATGGAATATTGGCAATCACAAGTCAACTTTTGAATTGTTTTGTTACATATGTGTTACACAGATATTAGAAGCACTACTAGCAAACAAAAGTCTAATACCAAAAGCCATATGAATGCAACTCTTAAGTTTAGTTAAGAGTACATAAAGTCTCTCTAGAAGAAATAATGAAACACGAGGAAAAATGGCTAAGAGAAAAAGGCTCGTGTGGTGATCACACTCGAATTGATGCATTATTCATATGGAATATAAGGAACTTCACCAATCTTGCAAATACCATGCCAAAAATGAAATAAGTGCTCATATGTGATATTATTATCTTTATTTCTTTATGCACATTATTACGAATTTGACTTAGGATTACGTATTTTTAAAATGTGCCAAATTGTAGCATTTTTACGCATTAACAAAGACTACATTTTTATATTTTTTTGAGAAATATATTATTACATAATCAATTAAATATTACACAAGATATTGACATCATACGTTACTCAAGACAGTAACACCTTATTACCTATGGCATTATTGCCTAAGGTATTACTACTTAAGGCATTACTACTTAAGATGTGATCGTCTAAAGCGTTATTGTCCAAGGTCTTATAGTTTAATGCATTATAGTACAAAATAAAACTTTTTTCTAAATTAATGCATACGAATTCTTATACAGGGGACAAAATGTAGATAGTTGATTTTGATTAGTACCTATTCTTTTTAAAGTTGTTTTACAGTGTAATGCTGTACGAAAAATAATGAGAAAAACTAGAAGAAGTGAAGCACTGCTTCACATAAAACAACTAAACCAAGTGAAACACTACTTCACGCAAAACAACTAAAATAAGTGAAGCACTACTTCATGCAGAACAATTAGAATAAATGGTGCACTACTCCATGTGGAACAATTAATACAAGTGGAACAACTACTTTGTATAGAATAACCATTATATACAGATGATAGTGAAACCAACTCGAAATAAGTGGTAGGGTTCACAAGTTATTTTTATCTTGAGATGTTCTAGAGAGTTTAACTTGGTGGCTTAGATTTGGAGTTAGTGAAGATGTCATCCTTTTAACCTTTTCCTGAAGTACAAGTGTTTCTCTCTCTCACCTTTACCTTATTCTCTTCTACCTGTTCACATACAGCTTATTCTCTTGTACCTATTCACATACACTTTTCTTTTTAAGTTGTTCTCGTATAGCATTTCTTGTATACCTCTTCTTTATTACCATCTACTTAAGAATAAGTCTTATTTCACCCAATTACTTTAACAAAAACATAATGAGTTTTTAACCATTACTCATTATATGTTATAAAAATACCATTTTAATATTCATATAATGGGTTATAGAAACGATTACTCACATTATAGCTCTTCATAATAATATGTTTTATTATGTACATTAAAGCTTATTCTTAAGTAATCGTCACTTCTAGCACCATATATAGAGCTTTCACAATTCATTTAGGGGAGTTTCACTTTTCAAGAGCTACAACATTCTTACCCAAAGCTTTTCTCTCTCCTACTTTTTATTTCTCCACTTATTTTCTTTTTATTTTTTTTCACTTGCTACGACATTCAGTACTTCAGAAACTACCACAATCTTCCTCTTTGTTGCCTTCAGTACATCCTTTTACTTATTTGCAACACTTCATTTCCCTATCACAAAAACCCTTTTTATGAATAGCATCTAAGATGAAGAATTTATCGGCAAAAAACACTTGACATGAACTTCCTAACAGAGAAAAAGAAAGAATAAGCAGTATAGTACAAAAAAGAGTATTGAAAGTTGACTATTCATTAAAGTAAAATGCAGTAAATCCTTATGCCTAGCAATCATAGTGTGGGTAGATAGAATAGTAACAGGATGATTCAGTAAAGCATTAGAGAAATGAGTAAGAGCCTCTAAAAATTCAACAAGCATGTTTGGTAGTCCATAACCTGTCATCCATCACTAGAATGCACCAAACATACTTACTCGGTCCATTCCCATTTTTGTTAGAGAGTCTGCAAAGTAGTTAGCTTCATGGTAAATATGTCTAAAAGGGATGGTTTCGATTAGTTGTAACAACCTATCAATATCCAAAAATACCTTCCACAAAGCCCATGGCTTGTCATTTGGTTTAAAAATCTAAGAAAGAGCAACACTAAAATCTGATTCAATCACTAAAGATTTTAAACCATACCATGAAAAATAAGTAAAGAAATGAAGAGCATTTTAATTGTAAGCACCTTAGCATGATTAGAGTTAAGAATACCTAAAGGACCAAAGAAAAGACCTATTAGATTACTCTTATTATCTCTAAGAACCTTTCCCTCTCTTACTGGTCTTGGTTTCCCAACCATCCACATTAAATTTTAATTCATTATAGCTTTTCTTTTAAGCTCTATTGTTATCTGTTCTCTAGCTGATATCTTAAGCATAGACCACCAACTGATCTATTCAACTCCTCATTCCTTATCAATGGCATTAAGCTAAACTTTAGTTCTCATTTTGATCATGAACACAATTTCTTCCTTCCCCTACTTCTTGGAATTAAAGACTAAGTAATTTTTTGCTAGCCATAAGGACAAAAAAGTAGCACATACCACCGATATCCATCTTTTATGTAAGATACCTTTGGATATGAGATCTTCATAGAAAATGATCATGGATGAGATTGACATGGGCATCACTAATCAAAACCCCCACCATTCAAAGGCATAACACCATATTTCCCAAGAGAAATTGCAATGTAGTAAACAATGATTGCATAGCTTTTCCACTATACCATACCACACACACATAAGGTTTTCTTGATCAAAAGAAATGCCTTTCAACTTTAAGAATGTCTTCGTGGGGATGCTTTCAAGTGCCATAAGCCATAAAAAGCAATGGACCTTTGAGTGGATCATAAATTTTCAAATAGGGGAGAACGAAACACTTATGGCACCTTGTTGTGGGTAATCTTGTAGCTAATGAATTACCTTTTTAACTTAGAATTTGCTCTTGTTGTTTGCTTCCCAAATTAAGAGATTTTCCTTATTGTTATCAAGAGAAATTTCATGAAGCATAGCAAGAAGTTCTTGAAGGTTCTCTCACTCTCATTCAAAGAGAGGGTGCCTAAAGTCAAAGTCCCACTCACCATCGTCACAACACATCTCCTAATCATACCTTTCTTGTCTTTCACTATTGAGAAAAGTTTTGGGAAAATTTTTATCAATGACAGTGGGATACCCATTAGCCCATCCAACATAGAATCCGATTGCCATTTCCTACCACCCATCTACAACTATCATTCTCGATAACTTTTTCAACTCTTTCTAAATTTAGTTGGCATATTTTATTCTTCCATATATTCGACATCCTACCTTTTTGGTGGTTTGATGGTATCCAACTCATGGTGCTTTCACCATATTTCTCACATAAAACCATCTTTTAGAGCGCATTACAATCTTGACTATACCTCCACCACAATTTATAAAAGAGGGCAATGTTCTTTTACACAAGATTGGTAATCTTAAGACCACGCTATCTCTTTGGTTGGCGTACAACATCCCATTTTGGCAATCTTCCTTTTACTCTTTCTTCTACCCTCACAAAAATGCTCTTATAAATTTATCAAGTTATTTGATCACTTTATTAGGTACCTGAAATATAGATAGATAGTACAAAAGGAAAGAGTTTAGGATTTGGTTAATTAGAGCCATACATCCTCCAAAAGAAAGATATATATATATATATATATATATATATTTATTCTTTTTCTATCTTATTAATCAATCCCTAAACCTCGGGACTACTGGTTCCCAAGTTTTTGCACTCTTAAGATTTGCTCTAATTAGTATTCCTAAGCAGGTGAAAGGAAGAGAGCTTAATCCGAAGACCAACAGTTTTGTTATTTCTCTTCTTATACTCTCTTCAATACCAACTGGAAAAACATTAGATTTGCCAAAGTTAATCTTAAGGCTAGAGGTCATTGCAAAACACATAAGTAATCTTCTAACGTTTTTCACTCCCTCCACATTTGCCTCAAATAGATAACTGTATCATCTGTGAACTACAAATGTGAGAAAGTCATACATGCTTGGGAGACCTTAATTCCTTTTAACAAATTGAGTTCTTCTGCCTTTACTAAAAGCAAGTGTAAGGCTTTGATTGCGATGTTAAAGAGAAAGGAAAGAAATTGAAGATCTTTGGTGGTGAGTAAGTCTTACATAGTCGATCCATTAATAAGGATGGCTACTCTTACCATAGAGATACATTTAAAATTCCAATGACACCATTTTACTCTAAATCTCATTGCTTTTATGACGACCATTAAGAAATTTCATTCAACACAATCAAATGCTTTCTCAAAATCGATTTTAAAAATGGCACCTTCGTTGTTGAAAAGCTTGTTCTTCATGTTACAAGTGATTTTTTGTAGAGTAGTTTGAACTCACCTTTGCAAAATTGCAAGCTATTGTCTGTTTAAAGTCGCTTGATTTTCTTTCCAGTATACTTTTCAATCAATGCATTATATTGTAGAAAGATGGTGAATATTTCACTCTTAGTCTTGAAAAAAGACGTCCACACTTCTTTAAAAACATCAATAAAAGTCAACAAGTACAATAATAATATTTTTGACACCACTTGAGAAGGACCCCACAAATTTGAGTGGATTTAGTCCACTATATTCTTGGTCTAGGGAGTTGCAGTGCTTAATTTCACTCAATGTTGTTTGCCATAAACGTAATACTCATAGAGCTTCCTAATCTTTTGACCACTCAGCAAATCTTATTTACTTAGTTGTGTCATTTATCTCTTTCTCATATATATGACCCAATCTCATATGCCATAAAAGTGTGGCATCATCATCAAAATCATTGAATGAGACTATGAAAACAGTTCCAATAATTGTGCTTTGCACTAGACGATAAAGGCTTCTGAACAATTTGCTCTTCATGATGGTTAGGGTACGTCTGACATCTTCAAGACATCATTTTAGCCACTAAATTTGCAAATCCTCATATCTACCAAACTCAAGGATATCAAGTTTTTTCTCATATTGGGGATATGCCTTACCTCAAGTGTCTTTATTGTATCATTAAACATCTTGAATTGAATATTACTAATCCAAATAACTGGGAGAGAGTGATCATGTTGTATCTTGTCTTTATCAACATATTGATATGTTATAAACCAATCACACTTGGGACATACGTGGAAGCAACAACGCAAATCCATGATCCATGACTTAGTTAGGTACTGTTGGTAACTGTAAGAACACTATTGACTTCCTCAAAAGTAGTGGTAATCGTAAGAACATAATTGCCTTTTCCAAAAGCATCCAAGTCATCTTCTACCACATTTGCAACATTCTCAAGCTTCTTGATCTTCTCATCACCCTTGAATTTGGTGGATTTGCTAGATTCAATATGCTAGTCTAATTAGAAGTCAAAATTATCTCAACTAAGTATCTTAATATATTTAGAATTAAGGTATCCTAGTGTAACTAGAAGTTAGGACTATCTCAACATTTAACTTTTTATGACGTGTGGAATTACAAGATTAAAGAATAAGATTCATAAATTTGAGTTTAAGAATTTCCAAAACTTATTTTTTGAAGTTTTAATTACAAAGAAAATTATAATAAATAATGGTTAAAATTATTTTTGTTGGAATAGAGACAATAATACATTTTAAAATGGTTGATGCTATTAACTCAAAGCACACTACATAAAAATGAAAGGAAGAAAAATGCAATATATGTAACGTATCAATAAATTTAACCAAATTTTTGGACTAAATCATGTGATTTAAAAAACTTTAAACTCAAATTACAAATAGTACCAAATGACTTAAACCATTGTCAATATAAATCTTATCATATTTATTTTTATAGGGTGATATATCACAGTACATATACATTTAAGATAAAGTATTAACATATGTAATGTATCAATTAATTTAACATTTTTTAACCTAAATCATGCAATTAAAAAAACTTTAAATTTAAATTCAAATTACAAGAAGAATTGAATGGCTTAAATCATTATATTATAAATTTTAATGAACATATTTACTCTCGGTGCAGATGAAGTATCACAATACATATACAATTAATATAAAGAATTAATTGTTTTTTATTTTGTTGCCAATATAAAGAAGTATTACAATTTTAATCAGTTGTAAAGAAATGTCAAAATTAAAACCAAAAGGGCCCTTCATTTGATGGAAGCTTGAAACTTTATCTTATCGCTGATCATTTATCTTTTTTTTTTTTTTGAGTTTACACAAAGATAAAGGAAGGAGGGATTAGAACTTTGAGTATTGACCTTTTGTGCTCGAGGTAACATCAAGACAAATTTAGGTGGTAAAGCCAATTAATTTTGTAATCAACATACCAATACCTGAATTGCTTGTTTGCTTGGCCTTTTTGAACTGAAGTTTGTATCCAATTGGGGGTATAATACTCTATTTTAAATAGATTAGAGATGTTTTGTTTTGTTCGTTTGGTCTATTGTTTTGTCTTGCGGTGCTTTCCACTTCCCTGTTTTTTAGTTCTTACTACTTCTAATAATTAATCACATTTCGCTTGGTTGATAATTTATATAAGCGTTGAAAGCTACAAAGGTAGTACCTGATCTCGTGGGCGAAACTGCAGGCCCATGGGATGAGAAGCCGAAATGAAACAGTGAGCTTTTACATGACAAAGACATGATAGTCTGATCTGACGCTCAGCAAAATGTGGGAGAAAGCAACGGAAGCTTCTTCGAAACCTCACATAAAGCCATTGCTGTACCAACGTACTTAAATCAAGTGGAAAATGATTCGGAACGAAGGTGATAAAAAACTTGGAAGGTTATGTCCTATATATGCCACCCAGCTCATTCAATTGATAGGAAGGAGCACCGCCATGCAGCTTTCGTGCTAGCTTAAAATTCACCAAGTTATCAATATGACTCTATGAGACAATATTATGAGTAAGGAAACTACGTTTGCACCCAAAAACAAGAACTAAATAAAGAAAAAGGAAACTGCAGAGATTCAATACAACATGCGGGCTATTAATCGATTTATATCAAAGAGTTTCATTCATAAAAAAGAAAAAACTCACAATAACAGTGGCGGATTCAATATTTTATTTGAGGATTGCTAAAGAGTTATCATACAAGATTATCAATTCATATATCTCAAAATTTATATATATAATAAAAAAATTAAAAACTAAAAAACTGAGAAGTGGTGGCCGTCACCATCCTCCACCACCTTGGTTCCACCACTACACAAGAATGTATTCAACTTTGTACATATTTATATACTATATGAATCCTCACAAATTCCTAATATGTTTATGAGATCTTAAGGCATCACAAAATCTATATGATATAAAGTAAGATATTCGGACTATAATACTAACACTTAAATATGTACGAACATTGATACAAGATCAAATGGCAAAAACCTCACCAGTACACGAAAAGGAAATGTTGATTCATTAATGTATACTACACTTATGTTAGAAATTCCTAAAATGACAGGGGATTCTATAATTAACCATGACAAGATTAGCTGGTCTGCATGGATGCATACCCAAGATTTTGGTGAAGATACTTGCAAATAGATTGAAGATGGTTGTAGCTTTAGTGATTAATGTATTTCTTTTGGCGGGGGGGGGGGGGGGTGAAGGGTAGATTCTTGATGGTATTTTATTTGCTAATAAAGTTATTCGTAATATTAAAAAGAGTAGGGACAAAATCGAAGAGCAATTTTGAAATTGGATTTTGAGAAATCTTATGAGTCTATGGAATGATCCTTTTCATTTCATGTGATGGAAATAATGGGTCTTTGTACTATGGGTTGCTTGGATTCATAAATATCTTTCAACTGTTCGGGTTTCAATTTTGGTGAATGAGTTGCCAATGACAAAATTTCAAATTTAAAGGGGTTTTCAAGAAGGGAATCCTTTATCTTTTTTTTATTCATGACTAGAGTGATACTTGAGCGACATGTTCAGACAATATATATAATTTATTGATTAAAATTAGATCGGTATAGTAAGATTACATGTAAATAATATAATTTGGTAATATAGTAATTGATATTGGGCTTGGAACCATAGAACTTCAGATTAAGGGTATTGGACATTTTGCTTGGAATCATAGCACTACAAATCAAGGATAATTAATTAAGCAATGGATATCAAGTACATATCACAACATATCAAGGATTTCAAGCATTATAATTGGGATTGTACCACTTTAGATCAAGGATATCAACCATTATATAGGCTTGATAATGTAGCACTATATATCAAGGATATAATTAAGTAGTGTCAAGGATATCATTTATTATGCTTGGAAATGTAGTTACCTAGATCGAGGATATCAAACATTAGGTTTGAAAGTGTAGCACTACAGATTAAGGATATCAAGTATAATGATTTGAAGTGTATCATTATAGATCAAGGACATCAAGTATTATACTTGGTACCATAAGACCCTACATCAAGGATGTCATCTATTATACTTGGAATTGTAGTACTACATATAAAGGATATTTAGTAGATATCAAGTAAATAGCATATCTTTCAAAAAAAAAAATAGATATCATGACATAGCAAAGATATCATCTATTATGCTTGGTACTATAGGACCCCAAATCAAGGATATTGGGCATTATGCCTGGAATCATAACACTACAAATCCAAGATAATTAAGTAATGGATATTAAGCAGATATCACAACAAATCAAGGATATCAAGCATTATAATTGGAATTGGAACACCTCATATAAAGGATATCAAGCATTATGCTTAGAAACGTTGCACTACAATTAAAGGATATAATTAAGCAATATCAAGGATATTATCTATTATTCTTGGAACCGTAGTACCCTAGATCAAAGATATCGAACATTAGGCTTGGAAGCGTAGCACTTTAGATCAAGGATATCAAGCATAATGATTTGACCTATATCATTATAGATCATGGATATCAAGTATTATGCTTGGTACCATAACACCCAAGATCGAGGATATCATCTATTATGCTTGGAATTGCAGTCCTATAGATTAAGGATATTTAGTGGATATCAAGTAGATATCATGACATAGCAAGGACATCATTTATTATGCTTGGTACCATAGGACCCCAAATCAAGGATATTGGGCATTATGCTTGGAATCATCGCACTACAAATGAAAGATAATTAAACATTGGATATCAGGTAGATATCACGAAAAATCAAGGATATCAAGCACTATAATTGGAAATGTAGCATCTCATATCAAGTATATTAAGCATTATGCTTGGAAACGTTGCTCTACAAATAAAGGATATAATTAAGCAATATCAAGGATATCATCTATTATGCTTGGCACTGTAGTACCCTAGATCAAGGATATCAAGCATAATGATTTGAACTGTATCGCTATAAATCAAGAATATCAAGCATTATACTTGGTACCGTAATACTCTATATCAACGATATCATCTATTATGCTTGGAATTATGGGACTACAGATTAAGGATATTTAGTAGAAAAATCTTGTAAATAATGATTATAATAGTAAGAAAGAATAATTTTAAATTACAAAAATTATAAATAATAATAGTAATAATAAATCAAAGATAATTATTTTAAAGAACTGATAATTTTTTAAAAATTTTTCTTGGAGTTCAATTTTATTAACAAATTTTCATTTTATATTTGAATTTTTATTATTTATTAATTTCTATTATTTTGGGATGATTATAATGTTTGTCATTATTTTGTTTCCATGGTTTTTCACTCAAAATATAGCACTTCATGAACCGTGACATAATACATCAACCATTTTCCTTAAATTAAGACATGTCCATCATATGGATGTCTTAGAGTGTGCTATTGTAAGTTACCGCATACACACCTTACTATTTTTTTATGTTACTCAAGATTCAAAATTAGTCAACATTTAAAGCAAAATCTTTAAGAATTTTACTTAAGATAGGTTAAGAAGATAACCTTCATATGTGTTTTATTGGGATGTTTGAGAAGCTTAAATTGTAGATACTTGCATGTAAATACTAATTCACGCAAAATTTGACGCAAGTAATAATCTTGTATTCCATCTAAGCCAATAGTTTATGATAAAAAAGAAAGAAATTTTATATGTACAACTTCTCAAATATTTCACCTAATAAAACACTAAACTCGAGAAAGAGAAGAAGAAAATTATAGAAAAAGAAAAAACATAAAAAAACCAAAAAAACATTAAAACAAATGATAAATCCAAAAATGCCTTGAAGAGAAAAATGGACCAAAGATTTAAAAGACCAAAAAAGACCTCCAAATGAAGCAAACACCAAACCCCCCC